>NC_043969.1:15200941-15500941 GCF_902148855.1 Sphaeramia orbicularis | reverse complement strand
TACAAGATGACGTGACATTCTTATTACATTTGAACTTTTATTACGTACTGGGAATTTATTACATAATGCGGCTCAACAGCATGGGTTCCCTCCAGGTACTCCAGCTTCCTCCCACCATCCAAAGACATGCACTGAAAGGTTAATCAGTTAATCTAAATTGCCCATAGGTGTGAATGTGAGAGTGATTTGGTTGTCTCTATATGTCTGCGATGAACTGGCGACATGTTCAGGGCAAGGTTATTATTGTTAACGAAAACTAACGAAATGACAAAAACTAGAATTGTAAAACCATTTTCATTAATTGAAATAAATAAAAACTATAATTAAAAGAAAAAAACGACAACTAACTGAAACTGTATTGTGTGCTTAAAAAACTAACTAAAACGGATAAAAATTCTGGATAAAATTCCCTTCGTTTTCGTCTTTGTCAATGTCGGATTGATATGAAATCGATTTATTTCCCTCGAGCAATTTTAGCTGCTGGCACCATGCGACACTTAACAGTCCGTCACTTGTCGTCTCTTGTGGTTTAGAGTCGTCTTCTGGTCCCCACTCTACCTGGAAACATGCAGACTAAAGTTGGGAGAAAGCAGCAGAGTCCTGTCTGGGTTTTGGAGAAGATAGAAGATATGAAAAAACTAAAACTAAACTAAAACTAAGCATTTAGAAAATAACGAAAATTAATAAAAACTAGCAAACCTGCTCTAAAAACTAATTAAAACTAACTGAATTAGAGGAAAAAAAAGTCAAAAGTAAATAAAACTCAACTGTAATGAAATAATGAAAAATCCAAAACTATTAGAACCTTGGTCCAGGGTGCAACCCCCCCCCCCCCTTCTCCTATAAGTAGCTGGGATAGGCTCCAGCGACCCCTGCGACCCTAGTGAGGATAAAGCAGGTTCAGATAATGAATGAATGAATGAATGATCCCCTAAGGAGGAAATTCAAATGTACGACAGCACAAGACAGTAAACGACGCAATAGAAAAATGAGAAATGAGAAATGAGAAATGAGAATGAGATACAATAAAAAAAATGAGAAGATTAAAAAAAAAAAAAAAATCAAATTGTTCAAGTGACTGAATAACATAAATAGTATTAACAATTATAAATAAAGTAACAAGCGTGTAGTAGTGCAGTGCAGTAGATGATATCCTGTAATGTGTGTCTTTTAATTACTTATTTTCACAGTTTGATAATTAAACAGTTTTATGTCAAACTGTGATTTTTATTTATTTATTTATTTTTTTTATGCGCAAAATTATATTTCAAATTGATAAGACGAATAATTCAAATGGGATCAAATAATGATCTGCCTCTTGCCACTGACTACAGTAGATGTGTCTTCTGAAGTAAGGTCCGATGGGACACACCGAAAGCAACAGAACTTTGACTCTTTTTTTTCCTTATTACCTCCGCCAAGGAGGTTATGTTTTTGCCAGGGTTTGTTTGTCTGTCTGTTTGTTTGTCTGTCCGTTAGTGTGCAACATAACTCAAAAAGTTATGGACAGATTTTGATGAAATTTTCAGGGTTTGTTGGAAATGAGGTAAGGAAGAAATGATTAACTTTTGGGGGTGATCCGGAAGAAATCCTGGATTCTGGATCACTTTGAAATTTTCATTAACATTGTGGTAAATGGGGCCAAAATTTTCGTTTCCCAATATCTTGCTTAATTATTGACCAAAACTCATGAGATTTAACTCAGGAATTGACAATGGGGTCCTCTATCACATTTCAAAGGCTGATCCGGATCTGATCCAGAAGGCAGATTTTATTTTAAAAAATAAATGTAGGATTTGTATCACCGATTATGTGGGGAATTTTTGCGCTTGGCGGAGGTCTGTGCTCTCCGAGTGCTTTTCTAGTTGCATATTAGATCTTTAACTTTCAACCCTTTTAACTTTTCCCCCTCTGTGCAGATGTTGAGCGAGGAAATGATGACCGCAACCTACAGCGAGCAAGCTTTATTCCAGTATGATGTGCAGCCAGAGATGCTGGAATCAGTCATGAAGGACTACACTTTACTGAGCTGCTTTAAGAAAGACACTCATAAGATAGAGACCTTCCTCAAACTTCTCAAGTGTCGACAAACTGACAAATACAACTGCGCATGAAACTTAAAGTAGAGCTTTTAATAATGCAGTGTTTAGCTTTAAATGAATTCCTGAGGCTGGTCTGTGCGCACAGCTGTGCAGATATGACCATGCCTTAGGCAATTCAGCCTTGCCTGCGATGCAATACATTCTTTATTGATTGCTTTGGAACACCTTCAGACAAAACTAAGTAGGTGTAATACTGTGCCCTTTCTTCAGCATACTGCATTTTTATATTTTCCAGCTCAGTTGTTATTTTAACCTGGCAAAGGCAGCACAGGGCAAACACACAAAAGATTATTTGCGTGTTGATGCTGTTAAGAAAATCTGCATATCCTACCATTGATTTCCATTTCCTTTGTTCTTAACTGAAGTGTGTATTCCGTGCTGGCAGTGTTTTGATTATTCCCACGGCCCCTGGAGTATTCAGCGAGACTCCCATTTTAAATGGAGTTGGTTTCACTTCTGCATTAGTGAAATGAAACACTTTCACTGGAGACAGGAGTCAAACAGGGAGCAATCACTGCTGAAAAAAAGAGACACATTTTGATTGGTGAAAGTGAATATGAGACAGGAAGAGACAGACAACAAATACAAAAATGAGAGCTGAGATTTATTTCAGTTTCAGGTTAGATATGTTGAGTTTTCATAAAAGAGTCATGAATAATTCCATGTTTAACTGCGCCTAGTTTAACCTGAACTTAAAAAGGAAGTGGAAATAATGTCTTTACTTAAAATGATCCAGAACTACACAGGTCACTTTTTGTCAGTGAAATTAACATATGATGTAAAATGCATTCCTTTGTGTGAAAATCCCCAGCCAAATGTATTTAGCAGTGCCTTAGATTTACAAGCCAATAAAAGCAAGTTGTATGAAAAAAATTACATTGTGAGTGAGTGAATGTGTTTGACATAATGTGGGAGGGAAATGAACAACACACAAAATAAATATATTTTCACGTTAATAACACTGCAATTTGCACCCCAGAACACAAGAGGGCAGTACTGCTCTGTCATGAAGGTTATCTAAATTGACAGATTATTATTTATTCAAGGTTTCTGTATGTTGTTTCAGTTGGAATCTGTTCAGTCTTTTTTGTGTGAAAGGGCAACCAGCAACTGTCAATGGAATCAGATGATATATTCCTCTTATATCTATTGGCATGCCCCATAAAAAAATCAACATAGTAAAAGATTTGTATTAAAAAACACACATTGCCACAGATTTCTAGATCCATATGATTCCAGAACATTAACCCTTCCACGCATCAATTATGAGAACCTTTGTCAAGATTTTTTTCCTGAGTGTTTTTATTCCTCCTTAGGTATGAAAAAAAAAAAAAAAAAAAATTGCGATTAAGTTTTTTTTTTTTTTTTTTCATGTAGTTACAAAAATGTCCATGGATTTAATTTTTGAAGTAAAGAAACATGTGTTTAAAACCCAATATCAGAAAGTGAGATAAAAACAATGAAATTAAAACATTTTAATCCTGCTAATCCAGTGTTTTTCAACCTTGGAATCGGGACCCCACGTGGGGTCGCCTGGAATTCAAATGGGGTCGCCTGAAGTTTCTAATAATTGATTAAAAAAAATAATAATAATAAAAATACTAATAAAAAATATTTCGTAATGATTCAAAATATGTGTCATTAGAATTAAAACACCACACACTTTTCCTTATAAAAATTTTAAAAAGGTGCACTATATACATTATATAGCATAAATGTTGTCTAAAATGAATGTTTATTTGCAACATAGTATGACAAACTATTACATGACTGAAAACAAATGAATTTTAGCAAAAAACATGCCTCCGTTTTGAATGTCTGGGGTCGCCATTAACCCTTTCATGCATAGTGGTCACGACAGCGGACAGTTATTCTTCAGCTGTTCTCTTTTATATTCATGGGTTTTGTTGTTTTCATTCCATATCATCCAACACAGCGGACTCTTATGCACCATCCCATAATACACTGACATTTAGACCATTACTGTAACTTTGCTGTTCTTGATAAAACTGATCTGCACTAACATGTTTGAGTGTAAATCACTTATTTGTTAGACACAAAGGTTTTTTTGCATGTTATCTCCATGAAGTGAGTAATAACTAGTATTGGAATATGTGAGAAAACATCAGATTAGCAGCATTAAAAATGTTTTATTTCATCGTTTTCATACTACTTTCTTACGGAACAGGATTAGGGCCACTGGATTTTGATCTCAGAATTCTGACTTTAACTCAGAATTCTGAGTGTTAAGTCAGAATTCTGAGTTTAAATACATATATACATATATTAGACCTTATTTTAATTTATTGTATTTCTTTTCCAGTGGCCCTAATCCTCTTCTGTACTTTCTGATACTGGGTTTTAAACACACGTTTCTTTACTTCAAAAATTAAATGCACGGACATTTTTGTAACTCCATGAAAAAAAAAAAAATCGATCACATTGTGTTGTTGTTGTTTTTTTTTCCATGTCTAAGGAGGAATAAAAACACTCAAGAAAAAAATCTTTGCCAAGGTTCTCAGAATTCATGCATGAAAGGGTTAATATGTGATTTTAAAATGGGGTGACAAGCCAAAAAAGGTTGGGAACCACTGTGCTAATCTGATGTTTTCTCACATTTTAACATATTCTAATTCTAGTTATTACTCACTTCATGTAGATAACATGCAAAAAAAAACAAAACAAACAAAAAAAAAAACCTTTTTGTCTTTCAAATAATTGATTTACACTCAAACATGTTAGTGCAGATCAGGTTTATCAAGAACAGCAAAGTTACAGTAATGATATGAATGTCAGTGTATTATGGGATGATGCATAAGTGTCCACTGTGTTGGCTGGTATGGAACTAAAACAACAAAACCCATGAATATACAAGAAAACAGCTGGAGAAGAACTGCCCAGTGTAGTGACCACTATGCATGAAAGGGTTAAGGCACCTGGACACGTTATCCCACCTGAAGGTAACAGGCTTGAAAGTCTGCTTCGCTCCTGTTTGCAGTTCTGCCTCGACTAGTGACGTGACGTCCACGAACGAATCGAATCTTTTGAACGGCTGTTTGAAATGAACGATGGGAACCGAGTCTTTGTAAAGAGCCGTTCTTTTTTTTGTTTTTTGATTAATAACAGTGATTAATCACTGTTGTGTTTTGTGCAATTTTTTCCGTATGTTTACACACATTTATTGTTCTTGTTCTGAGGGAAAATGTACAACAGTTGTTAAGGTATTTGCAGTATTTAAGCAATTACAATGATAAATCGCTTTTGTGTTTTGTGCATTTTTTCTGTATGTTTACCAACATACTGTTCTTGTTCTGAGAATTGCACTATAGTTAGTTATACTATAGTTCAGGTATTTAAGGAATTGCAGTGATTAATCACTGTTGTGTTTTGTGCAATTTTTTCCATATGTTTACACACATTTATTTTTCTTGTTTTGAGGAGAATAAAATGTTGTTTCGTAGGAAATTTTTTAAATTTTCTTCTTCATTTTTAGGCTACAGACTAGTCCATATAATGTACCGTGATGTTTTTGGTCAAATTCCAGCATTTACCTAATGTCACCTCTCATGTCATGTATTTAGCCCACACATTTTAACTAGCTATTCTTTTTTAGGGTAAGATAATATTTACTGCCGCGCCAATTAAACACCTTTAAAATGTAATGTCAATCATCACATGTAGCCTATTTAGTCATTAAAACATTGGTGTTTCAAAATAAGGTCAAGGTTACTTTATTTATACCCGTTGGTAGATTTGTTCTGCAGTCTAGGTGATTGCCTTGGCATTACAACAACACATACATTGAACATGCAAGACAGACGCTTGATCACGCTTACAGACAGGACAAAAACACAGGACAAAAAGTGCTCAGTGTTCCACCATTCATTTGTATAGCAGCATGGTTAAGTAAAAGACTAAAATAAATAAGATCAAATAAATAAAAACAAGATGCAATAAAAACACAATAAAAACCAGAAAAGATAAAATAAAAACAATCTGGGATAAAAACCAGGATAAGAACATAAAATTAAAAAATTTAAAACTTTAAAAATTTGAAGTCACAATAATAATAAATAGAGCAAAGAAATGGAATAAATAACTAAATAAGTTAGTAAAGTGCAATGTCACTATTTTTTATAACGCAAAAAACATAAAAGAGCCAGTCTTTTGAACGGCTCTTTTCAGTGAACGGCTCCCTTCAAAGAGCCAAAAGTCCTATCACTAGCCTCGACACCACAAGACACAGAAACAATAAAGCAATCAGTCATCACAATCCATTTTCTGTTTTTTCCTCCTCTGATCTTAGGTTACATCTGAACTTTCTTTTTTTTTTTTTTTTCCACTTTCTGAATGCCCTGCTACTCCCCTTGCTCTTCCATCCTCATATCAGAAGATGTAAATCAACCTGTGGTCACCACAGCGAGTCGGGTGTCAGCTCAGAGAGGTGGTGTCGTGTGGTGTGGGTGGATGTTGAGGCAGGATGTGGTAGGGGGGCCTAGTGTCAGCAATGTCAGGTTCAGCTTCCTGTGGCCTAATCACTTCAGTATGGGGGCTCAGAGGAGATTGGGTAGCCTCTGTTCTGCACTGCAGGGCTGCACATCCACAGCTTCAACCTTGTATTGCAACCCTCACCCTACCTCGTTTGGTTCCTGACAATCCTCAAGTAATCATAAGCGAGATAAAGCCCTGTGCCCCCACCCATTTCTGGAGCTTCTGAGGCCATAAATATTAAAGATAGGCTATAAGTAGTAAGTGGAAGGAGGGGATCAGAGGAGGGAGAAAAAGATGTTGGGGAGTAGAAGGGGAAAGAAGGACACAGGGGTGAAGGAGGGAGTTGGGGGGTGGGGGTGGGGGGTGCTGGGTGATTTCACAGTCTAACTATTATAACCTGAGGAAAGGAAATCTAGACTGCTGGGATGCATAAGTGGAGCAGAGGAGGCAGACGGAGAAGGGGAGGAAAGCAGAGAGGAAATGTAAAGAAAATGGAATAAGGAGGCAAACACAAGTAAAGAGGGCCGTTGTTTCTTTTATTTCTTTTTCCCGTCGCGGTGATGTGAAATGTGCCAATCAAACAGAAAACAGGCAAACTGAGCGGCAGAAATGAGAAGACGAGATAGAACCGAAATGACTGAGGGGAGAAAAAATAAATAAATAAATAAATCTGAGCACAGCCCTGAGCAGTGTGACATGCATGGAAGTAGGTTGGATCTGGAGAGAAAATGGATAGCTGGAAGGCAGGTACACAGCGAGAGGAGTTAGGCAGGGAAGTGGTGTTGGCTTGATATGAAACCCAGTCTCAACATGTGAAGTTCTTGAGACTTCACTGGCTCACACAACTGTTGTTTTGCTTTCATTTTATGGCTCAAAATGACAACTTGGAAAAACCTAAAACAGTCTCACAGTAATTTTATGATGTCCCACACTGAAAATTATGTACCTTACTTCCATCGACTTCTTCTGTGCTTTAATATTTAGGCTGTAACAAGAACTTGCTCCAAGTGCATCTACATGTTTTATGAAAGGAGAATGAGCTGAGGTGTGACGGAGAGGACAGGCTTTACTTTGCACTTTAACTACTGATATCCAAACGCCACTGGATTTTCATTTTTCCCACACAGGTGAGGTATCTGTGGTAAGGATTTGTCAGCAGGACAGCTAATCTCACAAGAAAAACAAAAAAAAAAAGTATTAAAAATGCCAGTAAAAATTCTATTTTACAAAGTACTTACGAGTCAGCTGATCTGATTAAATAGGGCCAAACAACAGAATAAATACATCGCAAACCCTCCTATTTGTTTGTGAAAAAACTGAATGAATGAATGAATGAATGAATGAATGAATGAATGAAATCTTTATTTTGAACATGTAGACAGTGAAATCAAAACAAAAATCAACCCACTAAATATAAGTACTGGTACATAAATGATTGATAAGCAAATAAATAATATCAATAATAACAATAATAATAATAATAATAATAATAATAATAATAATAATAATAATAAAACAAATGAAATGAACTTATACATGCTCAAAAAGGGGTAGGAAGAAGTAAAAACTTATGTAATCCTACCCCCAATTTCTATCCCTCATGATCTTTATATAGCAATTATTATTTTGTATGAATATTAATATAATAATAATAATAATAATAATAATAATAATAATAATAATAATAATAATAATAATAAGAGAGGGAAATCTGGGCATCCCTGCTTAGACTGTTACCCCTGCGACCCGGCCCCGGATAAAGCGGAAGATAATGGATGGATGGATGGATGGATGGATGGATGGATGGGTGGATGGATGGATGGATGGATAATAATAATAATAATAATAATAATAATAATAATAATAATAATAATAATAATAATAATAATAATAATAATAATATCACACATCCTTTTTCCTATACACACTAATATGACAATACCCATTTACAACTTTTCCTACCAGATACTAATACCAGATATTTGAAAAAAAAAAAACTAAAAAGAACTCCATCACTCATACCCATTGTCATCAAGTTAGAGAAGATCAAGGAAAGATACCAGAACTTACTGAAAATATCAACCACATCCACTAACAGCGTGATAATAAACGCTGTCAAGTATCTTATGTGTTAACATTTAATGATCTTTTCAACAAATGTATGTGTTAACAAATGTTAACTCAACGAATATTGATTGGAATTTAATATAATTTGACATACACATGACTGGTACCAAGCTTCAACTTTTTCTGCTGTATGGAACAACCTTGAAACTGTTTAATTTAAAAAGAAATAGTCAATTCAAACATGCACACCGTTCGGGGTGCTTGGCGGAGGTTTGCGTTCTCTGAATACTTATTGAAATAGTTAGGATGATACACATCTTAGTGACCTCTTGACTTGACTCTCATCCAATGTCATACATAAACAGTAAACACAATACACTAAAGACAAAGAAAATACAATAAAATAAACTAAACAGAATAAAAACAGAATAAAAAAAAAAAAAAACAGGTCCAAAAATCTTGTGGCCACAAATGACTATTGATGATTTTTAAGAAAAACGAAAAAAAAAAACAACAACTTTACTTTCTCGGGGGGGCATTAGCACATGGGGGGATCATGAGTGACATCGTCGTGTGTGCAGGTACATTAGGGACTACTGCTGTACATCAGAATATTATAAATTAAATGTATGTGTTAACAAATGTTAACACATACAGTCGTCTTTGACAACACGCTAATTATAGCGTCCTGAGATAATTAGCAGGTTAAGTAGCAGACAGTTTAATTAAATAGTAATTAATGCTAATGTTGCTAATGTAGCTAAGTTACGGCATTTATTGTATACGATGTGCAAGACGATATACACCCCCCCCCCCACACGTTATCTAAAAGTAATGCGACGACCCTATATGAAAGAGGACATGGTAGGTTACATAGCTCTGTAGATAAAGCTGTGAGAAAGTGAAAGTGAGCTCCACTCAACTTATCATTGCCTACCTGCTGGCCCCCCAACATGGAATTTGCGACCAAGGGGGTGGGGCGATGTGCCGGATGATTTGCCCCCCCGTCCCCCACTTGTGGACTTCAATCCCTGAGTGGGAGGAGAGTATGTGCCGAGTGATTTATAATATTCTAATGTACAGCAGTTGTCCCTAATGCACCTGCACACACAACAATGTCACTCGCGACCCCCCCCCCATGTGCTCACGTCCCCCCTGGGAGAGTAAAGTTCTGTTTTTGTTTTTTGTTTTTTGTTTTTTTTTTAAATCATCAATAGTCATTTATGGCCACGAAATTTTTGGAACTGTTTTTTTTTCTGTTTTTATTCTGTTTATTTTTATTATATTTTTATTTTTGTTGTCTTTAGTGTATTGTATTTACTGTTTATGTATGATGTTGGATGAGAGTCAAGTCAAGAGGTCACTAAGATGTGTATCATCCTAACTATTTCAACAAATGTTCCGAGAACGCAAACCTCCGTCAAGTACCCCGAATAATGTGCATGTGTGGATTGACTATTTCTTTTTAAATTAAACAGTTTAAAGGTTGTTCCATACAGCAGAAAAAGTTGAAGCTTGGTACCAGTCATGTGTATGTCAAATTATATTAAATTCCAATCAATATTTGTTGAGTTATAATGAAAAAAGTGTCGTAAATGGGATTTTCATGTTAAATTGAAATGTCCACAGAGTCCACATTCCACAGTGGATGTGGACGATTTTGTGTCAGATACAAGATATTGTTATAAGCTACGGGTGGATCAAATTAGAGGCTAATCGGAGTCGTTTCGAATTTTTTTTATGAATTTTCGAAAATTGCTAAATGATGAGAGATAGGAAAATTTGAGATTTTGTGACCTTGCTGTGACCTTGAACTTTGGTCTACTTGGCCCAAAATTTAATGGGTTCGTCCCAGGGCCTAGGCCTATCTGTGTGTGATGTAGGCTGGCCATTTAGCGGTTGGAGGTCAGTGAAACGAGGAAGGAGACGAGGCAGAGGCAGGAGATGGCATGGTCCACAATTTTTTAAAAATATTTTCAGTACTACCTATTTTAAACAAAGTGCAAGTGCTGAAAATGTGCAAAGGCTAAAAAGTGCAAATGCCTAAAAAGTGCAAGTGCATATAGAGGTCAGAGCGGCAGTGTCTTCTCCAGCAGCAGAACCACAACTGACAAAAATGGGCGCCTCTTATAGTGTTCAGCCAACTGGATAAAACCACTACAACTCCACAGGGGATTTTACAAATCTACATACATTGTTAAAACTAATCTAAAACTTCCATAACTAAAACCCATAATCATAACCTATGTAAAACCCAAGCTACATACCTAAAAACTCTAAACCCAAACACCAAAGATAAATAAAAACCCATAAACCAATAAAATACACCTCCTGGCTCCCCCACACATTTCCCTGCCTTGGTCCAGGCCAGAACCTTCTTAAGGGCTGTCGTTCATGCAGGGACTCTTTTTGCTGACGAACTTAACAATGACAACCCAGCCAGCATGTCCACGTGGGCCCCAGAAGGGTTACAATTGGGCTGCATATAAGGGTCCCATGTGGGTTTGTCCGCAGTTTCCATGGTGGCCCCACATGTGTTTGCCCATATCAGAATCAGAATCAAAATTAGAATCAGAATCTCTTTATTGTCATTGTACGACGGCGTATTAGGGCCACATAAGAAAAAAAAAAACGCTGGTCACTACGAGAATAAAGTCGTCATTTAACGAGAATAAAGTCATTATTTAACGAGAATAAAGTCGTTATTTAACGAGAATAAAGTCATTATTTAACGAGAATAAAGTCGTTATATTTCGAGAATAAAGTCATAATATAACAAGAAGTTGTACCTCATCATTGATGTAGAACTTGGAACATTTTGTGGAGTTCTGCTTTCATTGGTCTATCCTCCATCAACACATCAGTCTAAAGACTTTGAAGAGTTTGCACACATTTAGGTTTGTTGGAAGAACCGAACTGATTTGTAGCCAATTTCCTCTTTTGTGGAGGAGAAACTGATGAAGTGTTCAGCTGTAAGGTTATCAGTGGAAACACCAGAGAACTAAACACAGAGGGTTTAGTGTTTCTGAACAAACTGGGGATTCTACTGTGAGTTTGACTTCGCTGTAAAACCGGAAACTCTGTCGAATTTTCAAAATATTACGAGTTTAATCTCATAAAAGTACAAGTTTATTCTCATTAAATAATGACTTTATTCTCGTTAATCAATGACTTTATTCTCATTAATTAACGACTTTATTCTCATTAAATAACGACTTTATTCTCGTGGTGACAAGCGGGTTTTTTTTCTTACGTGGCCCTAATACGCTGTCGTATCATTGTACCATGTACAGCGAAACTGAGGTAAAGCTCTCCATTTCAGTGCAAGAATCTATAGACAGACAAAAAATATCAGTAAAACAACAACAAATATCAGTAAAAGGCACCGTTATTTACATTAAAAAAAAATAAAACGTATTGCAAACTAAGATATTTGTAAAACATAGAATTTAAGTAGTGCAAATAACATGAGAAGTAGTGCAAATGCCATGAAAGATAAATATCGTGGGATAAAATAGTGTGAAGAATAAATATGAGATATTTAGGTCTCTGATTCTGATTCTGATATGGGCAAACACATGTGGGGTCACCATGGAAACTGTGGACAAACCCACATGGGACCTTTATATGCAGCCCAAATGTAACCCTTCTGGGGCCCATATGGACATGCTGGCTGGGAAACAGCTGTTTGTCACACTGTGGGTAAAATTTGGTAAAGATGGTTGTAATAGTTTTCCTGTAAAGTTGCTAACAAACAAACAAACAAACAAACAAACAAACAAACAAACAAACAAACACACAAAGCAAAGTGATCACGATACAAATGCCATCACACACAGTTAAGTATAGTGAAAAGTACCAGTGACCAATTTTTAAGCAACTCCTTGATGTCTATTTACTGTTTACCCAGCTGTTAAATGAGTGCATTACCAAAGCTTCCTGTACAGTGTTTTCCGCTGTTGTTGCCATTATATAACCTGCATGTCGCACAGATAAATGAGACGCCTCAACATGCTGCCATGATTAATAGGACAATACGCTGGTCATGGTGAAACAAGGCCCACAGGGCGTCTCTCTTGGTTTGCGGCAAGTGAACGTTGTGAACGCTAGGATTTACACCACACGGAAATTAGGTGATTACCTTGGCGATTACAGAGGAGTCAGTGGGGAAACAGGCTGCCTCGATGTGAACTCAGCAGGGAAGCAGCCATCAATCATTCCAAACTGAGGCTCTTTGCTGCAGCGGGGAATCATGGATCTGATGTCCTACAGGGCATTCCAAAGCTGTGAAGACATGGGGAAAACGGAGGAGAAACATCAACAAGTTGTAAATAAAAGCTCCAAAGCCCTGGGATGAATGTGCACTGCTGCTCCATCCATCCCCGGTTTGGCGTTTACGTTTGCATTTCTGCAATGATACAGTCAAACGCTGCAGTTTTAATTATTGCACCAAGTAAATGAACAAGATTTTGTTTCTGTCAAATTTATAGATGATGGTAAAAATTGCTCCACAGGGATTTTTTTTTTTTTTTTTTTTTTTTTTTTTTTTTATAAAAGAACCACTGTCTGGTGCACAGCACTTTAGTAATAGAATACATACTGCAGTGAGATTAACTGTGTTCTCTGGTCACTTAGTTCTCAGGGTTTTTTTGTAGTCTCTCTCTTAAAACTGCTAATGAAACCTATTTATCTTTACTTTAATATTAAGTATGAAGCTCCACTTACAAAAATATGCTGTAGTTTTAAGTTTTCTACTTTCTGTTTTCAAGGAAATAAGTTGTTCTTCAAAGTATAGTGTCTTAAATATAGGAAGTGAGGGGCTGAGGAGCATGTATCCTCACCTGATGATAGACTGATGCCAAAAAAAAGAAGAAAATCAATTAATTTCCTTCCACATCTTTGGCAAGAATGGTCTCATGTGTTTTGTTTTTTTTTCAGCACTTCATAGTTTTTGTTAAATTTCTTTCCTCTGTCTGATATGCTGTAATCATTAAGCACACTGAGGTGAGCAGAGCTGAGCTGAGCCAGCAAGAGAAAGGGAGGGTTGTGGAGGGGCATATATTTGTCTTTCTGCCAGTATGCGTCTGCTTCTGTTTTTCTAAGATCAAGACACATGCCTAAAAATCTAGTGCATTTCCTTCACTTCAGGAAGCACTTTCATAACTTCAAATATAATAATTTCCTTTTGGAAAGACGCCGGGGATTATCCATGTGTATTTGGCTTTCATTTATCTGTTTTCTTTCCCTGAAAGAAAAGGATAGGAGAAAAAATGGGGAGCTCACAGATAGTAAATGGTTGGACCTCTGGCCTGTGATCCTAAATAGGTTTTGATAGGTGTGGTGAATATGGTTTTGGCTCAGGGATTATGATTTACCGCCTCTCTGGTTTAGCTCCAGGAAAGTAACACTGGCATACTCTGCCTGTTCTCCTGTTTGTTTGCCTTCTCTTGATTCACTAATACTAAACATACAACTTATCGAGGATCTCTTCCTAATCTGACATATGGTAGTATAAAGAAAAACTCATCCAGGGTGTGTGAAATTAATTTTAGATGTATTAACAGTGAAATATGAGGTTTATTAACAACACACCCAAAATAAGAAAAAAACTGAGGGACATTTTTTGTGCAGAGGACGACCAACCCGACAAGAACAGATTCAGGAGTTCTTGTTACTTCTTGATTGTCTTTAGGCAGTGTGGCATCATTTTAGTACTCTCCTAAAACTCTTAAAAATGTCAAGGTTAAAATAACGGAAATTGGAAAAGGCAGCCTGAAGCTGTGTGTTTTAATTTCAACAGAGATGACACGTCGTTGGCCTTTACTTACAATGATTTCTATTCCCAGTGCTGCTCACTCTGGGTTTAAGAGCAGAATGGGCTCCTGGTAAAACAGTCAAAATCTGAGGGTCAGAGTTTGGTCTGGTATTGGGGAAAGTGGGGAAACCTAAATAACTAACATCATAAACTTAGCAAGGTTGTTTTTTTTTGTTTACTTCTGCTACTTCTATGATAAGAATAGAAAACAACAAACCCCACCCCTCGCACATATAGAGGGTATGCACATACGTCACTTCCCCCCCGGGGCCATGCTCCTCTAAATCAGACTGAGTGGTAAAACCAACCTGCTCAACATGATGGAGTATAGCAGTAAACACAGCCAGACCAGGAAAATGTGAAATACGAAATTAAATTAAGGACAGTTGGACTGGACATGGATCTGTACGAGCTACCGAAGAACAAGTGGTCCACGAACACTGACGTGGACAGAAATCACATATCCTTACATCCAGGGTGTAGGGGATCATCGCTGTTTTTACCTGAAACAAATACACATGGTTTCATCATTACTGACAATCAGGGTCCAAAACTAGGCAGAGAACCAGCTGATCCAACGTGCATTTACAGTAGACCGTGTACTGACCCCAGTGAATATATGCATGACCTACTGGTACTGAGGAGATTTACGTCTAATATCAAGTACTTTATACAACACAGATACTACTGCTATGGACCAGCAGGGGACCACTGGATTCTGGGAAATTATGATATTTTTCCCGCCTGTTTTTAAATTTTAAAACATTATTCTTGTAATATTATGGCTTTATTGTCGGAATATAGCGACTTTAACCCTTTCATGCATAGTGGTCACTCCAGTGGACAGTTCTTCTCCAGCTGTTCTCTTGTATATTCATGGGTTTTGTTTTTTTAGTTCCATATCAGCCAACACAGTGCACGCTTATGCATCATCCCAAACACTCATCCATACCATTACTGTAACTTTGCTGCTCATGATAAACCTGATCTGCAGTAACATTTTTTTTTTTTTTTTTTTGCATATCCTCCTGAGACCCAACAAAGCATTTTGTCCTCTGTAGGGGACAAAAGTTTGACAGTTTTACTTAAAAAATGCTGTGCATTACAAAGGATATTCCATTAAAAATTCAATCAATAAATAAAAATGATTTTAAAAATGTATCTGAAAAAACTCTTGCATCATGCAGTTTCCAATCAAGACAATTTTTTAATGTAAAAAAGCTAAAATTGTCAAATTCCTGGGTCTCAGGAGGATAATATCTCCATGAAATGAATAATAACTAATATTACAGTATGATAAAATGTGAGAAAACATTAGCGATTTAGCAATTAGTGGCATTAAAATTGTTTTTATTTCATAGTTTTCACAGTATATCGCCTTCTGATGATGAGTTTTAAATATTTGTTTCTTTGCTTCAGAAATTAAATGCATGGTGTCCAGCTGAGTGGACATTTTTGTGACTCCACGAAAAATAGGTTCATAAAAAAAAAAAAAAAAAATTCATTTGCATTGTTTTTTTCATGCCTAAAGAGGAATTAAAACACTCAAGAAAAAAAATATTGACTAAGGTTCTCATAATTCATGCATGAAAGGGTTAATCTCATAAACGAATGACATTTTTGTTAAATTATGAGGTTTTTTATAACTTCGACTTTATTCTCATAACATTGTGATTCTTTTTGTATTCAACTTTATCATAAAATTACAGGTTTTATATCAATATTTCCTGACTTTATACCCGTAGTGACAAGTGTTTTTATTTTCCTATGTGGCCCTAATACGCCGTCGTAGCTTTATTCTCCGGTTCCCCCGTATTTGAAAAACTAGGTTAGCCCCAGTTTAATTTAATTTACTAATCATGTAGGAGCACAAGGTTCAGAATCACAAAATGAAGACAAAAACCAGGAAAGATCTGATCATGAAACCAAGAGCTTTAGCCAAAACAATGTGTAATTTAAGGTCTGATTTTACCCAAAAATACAGCATTAATTAATGTTACCTGACATGAAACAGGATCCACAGATCTAGGTTTGGTTTCCTGGATTTGTGGATCCATCTACTTCTCTTTTCTTTGTCTTTCGGTGTCTGTAAAATGATAGCTCCGACTGTTTTTCAAACCTGTTCATACAATCAATCTCACAACAGCTCTTGTTCTTCAGTTTAGACAGTATTGAAGCCAACGCTGTCACTTATCTCCCTCTTTTTGCCACTCAGTGGGCGTAACCGTGGTGACTTCCGCTAGCGGTGACGTCACGTGCGTACCCTCTATTGTAGCTTATTTTGGCATGGATCCAGCTGATGTCATCATGTCTATACGTGTGCTGACGTCAGCATATCAATTGCCTCTATATATCCAACTTTCAACTTTATTTTTAAAACACTTTAAAACAACTGCAGTGGACCCAAGTGCTGTACAGAAGAATAATTAAAACCAAAATAGAGGTGTAAAATACAGAATAGATTTAAAGACATAGAAACTGTACAAAAAGGAAAAAGTGCTTTACAAAAGAATAAATAAAACCCAAATAAAAGAATAAAATACAAGATAGATTAAAAAGCCATACAATTAAAAACAACAAAATAAATAAATAAATAAATAAAATAGATGAATAAGAACAATAAACCACTACCAAATAAAAACAATAGAATAAAGATAGTACCTTCAAATATATGTGCCAAGTTTGAAGTAAACTGAAAGAAAATTGTTGTTTTTATTGACATGTGAAATTTCACCCATTATAAGTAAATGGGAGAAGAAAAATATTTTAAAAATTCATTAAAAAAAAAAAAAAAAAAGGAAAACTTTGACCTACTTTTCCCAAAATTTAACCACACCTCACTGGTAATCTACAACATCAATTTGGTATGAATTCCACCAACAGTTTTGCTGCTACAGACATGTGAAATTTTGCCCATTATAAGTAAATGGGGGAAAAAAAGATCTTAAAAAATTCATAAAAAATTGAAACTTTGACCTATTTTTCCCCAAAATGTTATGACATCTATTCTGGGTCACTGGCAATCTATAAACCATATGTGATATGAATTCCAACAATAATTTTGCTGTTAGAGTGTTAGCAAAGAAACAAACAAAGAAACAAACAAACCAAAAACAGTACCCCTTACCTCCGCTTCAGGGGGCGAGGTGCTAAAAATTCAAACTGATAGTTGCAGTTGCATAGGAGAGTGGAACTACTTAAATGCAGGGATATGTTGGGCTTTATCCAACATTTTTAACATCATAAAACAAAAAACAGACTCACAGTTAAGCCTGTGGTGAAAGTGAGTCACCAACTAGCAGAGTCCAGCTGAGACAGTACCTCTGTGTAAAGGTTTAGAGGAAAACTGACGACGTTTGCAGCGGGGGACAGCAACCGATCTGCCTGTTTTACACTAAGTAAGGAACAGGAGTATTCAGGATATAGACACAAATAGGTCTACAACAGTGGCGGCTGCTTGTCTTTCGAAGAGGGTAAGCTCATTGTCGGCTTACATTAAAAAAAATGATCAAGTTATTACCTCCACCAAGGAGGTTATGTTTTTGCCAGGGTTTGTTTGTTTGTTTGTTTGTTTGTCTGTCTGTCTGTTTGTCTGTCCGTTAGTGTGCAACATAACTCAAAAAGTTATGGACAGATTTGGATGAAATTTTCAGGGTTTGTTGGAAATGGGATAAGGAAGAAATGATTAAATTCTGGTGGTGATCGGGGGTGGGGGGGGCCCACGGGGGGGGGGGGGGGGTTAAATTGAAACAAGGAAGTACAGTGAGTGTGTTTTATTTACAGTGCAAGAAATGAACAAGTAATTTCGTAGCGGTTTCTCTCTCGATTTCACAGCAGAATGAGTGACGGTATTAAACTGAACTGTGTCAAGTGAAGGAATAGATCTGAAAATAGCTGTCAATCAAAAGGGATTCAGCCTTTCGACTGATCCTCCAATCAGCATGTGGAAGCCCAGCGTCCAGCCCAGCCGAGCTCCGCCCACAGCTCCATTCAACCTCAGAGATGCCAAGTGTCCGGGGGCGGGACAACATCGTGGCATTTATCCAATTACCGTCCAGTTTTGAGGCAATGAAAAAAACTGTTCCACTCAGTTCCATTGAAGTGCATGGACGCTGAGCGTCTACGGGCAAATGCACTGAGCAGAGATCGTATGAGAAAACAGCGCAACAGGAATGTATGAGAAGTGAACAATATCGAGTCCGTTGATTTGCGATAAAGCTGATTCTCAACTAACTTGTCTGTGAGATTGAACGTGTTCTAACACATTTGTAGTCAATGAAATGTCAACACAGCCGTACATATTTAACCATTTATTTTTCGTAATTTTAGGGGAAGCCGAGTTTCCCTTGCAGTCTGTGAGAAATCGCCACTGGTCTACAACCACTGTGAATTATGTTTTTTTTTTTTTTTTTTTGCTTGCCAGCTACATTAGTGTCTCTCAAATCTGTCAACTCTATGTAACTAAAGTGCACATATTTCTGAGATAAAGTTGATTTGATTGTGTTTTGTACTCACTGCATCTGTGGGCCCTCGGGTTTAAAAGACAGGCTTCACAGTGGGCGGTGAGGTCGCACTAACAGGGTGTGTTGTAGTTGTGAAAGTGTTAGTGAGCACATTTCAACAGAGGGTTTGAGTGAGGTACACCACAATGGGACTGATTAACGTCTGACTGTAAATCTGACAGAGGAACTGGTGATGGCAGTTATTGGAGCCACATACACATGTAAACTCTGCAGCTGCTTTGAACAGTAATAGACACATTTAGATTTAGACACATATTTACATGCACAACCACAGCTTTTTTTTTTTTTTTTTTTTTAATTGTCTTTATGCATTTTGGAATTTAGCCCATAAAGACCCAGATATCCACCATCGACCAAAAGCATATACTCTAAACCAGGGGTGTCAAACTTATTTTCTTCCGGGGGCCACATTCAGTCCAATGTAATCTGAAGTGGGGGCAGAACCAGTAAAATAATAGCATGATAGTCAATAAATAATGACAACTTCAAATTGTTTTAATGTAAAAAATAACACTCAGTTATGCCAATATTTACATTTACAAACTATCCAAACAAAAAAGGATGGGAATAACTTGAAAAAAAGGAAATTTGTTAATAAATATAAGTGCAATTTTATGAATATTATGCCTCAACTTATCATTTATACATGTGCATTACATATGAGATCTACAAATGCACAAAACATTTAGTAACAGGCAGAATATTGTTAAAATTGGGCTTAATTTTCTTTAGACATTTCAGGTTGTTCATATTTGTTCAGGTTATTCACATTGTATTGTTACAGGATAGTTTGTAAACGTGAATATTTCCATAATTTAATGTTTTTTGCACTAAATCAAAGACATAAAAAATGGTGTTGTCATTATTTATAGGTTATTATGATATTATTTTTGAGCTCGATGTCTTAACTTGTACTTTGCAAATTCATCCCGCGGGCCGGATTGGACCCTTTGGTGGGCCGGTTTTGGCCCCCGGGCCGCATGTTTGACACCTGTGCTCTAAACTGTTGATCCAATAAACCTATCAATACATGTAAATAATTGCTGTAAAATACAGTTTGTCATCTTTTCATGGTCATCAAATATGACCCATTTGGACGTTCAGAGGCTCCGTAGTGAATATGGAAATGCCGTCATCTTCTACAACATTGATTCACCAGTAAAACCCATGGAGTTGGATCAATGACACCAAATGGAAACACTTGTTTTTATGTTCAGTTAATGATAGATTGTACTGAACAATTCAGTTTTTCTTCATTTTTTTTCTGTTTCGATATAATAACCTCAGACTTTAATCTGAGCTTTTATGAAGATCTACATGATCAGTTAATTAAACATAGGAAAATACATGATTTTAATTGGAAAAAATGCTAATTCAGAAGATAATATCATAATAAATTGTGATAAATCATTTAGGAAAGGTTAAATAGAGAGAAAAAAAATTATTTGGGAAGTGCCACAAAAGTCACACTGGGTCCTTATGGGTTAAATCTGATTTAACCTATGTCAGCACCCAATTTCTCAATATCTAACTTTTTAAAGTGATTTAACACCATTTATTTATAATATCATCCTCTGTATTTTGTATTTTATCAGTATAACTTGGGTATTTTCTTGTATTTCATTCACTGTTCATGAAGATGTTCTTATAAGATCAGATGAATTTGACAGTTATTATATCAAAAACAGAGAAAACTGCAGAAAAAGTGACTTTTTCGGTAAAAATATATCATTAATTGAACATAAACCAAGCGTTTCCATCCACTGTCATTGATCCAGCTTCATAGGTTTTACTGGTGAATCAATGTTGTAGAAGATGACGGTGTTTCCACGTTCACTACAAAGCCTCTGAACGTCCAAATGGGTCATATCTGACGACCATGAAAAGATGACAAACTGGATTTTACACCAATTATTTACATGGATTGATAGGATTAGTGGATCAACAGGTATTAAACATTTTAAATCAGTAGATGGTTTTGGTTAGTGATGGATGTTTGGGTCTTTATGGGTTAAGTCTGTTATTTTAGTTTGCTATGCCCTGCACTCACAATACACTGCAAAAATCCAAATCTTACCAAGTGTATTTTTCCCATTTGTAGCCAAATTATTTCATCACACTTAACATAAGATATAATCACCTAAAGAGTTACTTTTCAGTGAGATATAAGAACTGTTCCATTGGCAGATTTTTTTTTTTTTTTTGCTTAATTCAAGATTTATTTATTTATTTTTTTTTGATTAATTCAAGCAAAAAAAATCTAAAATTTTAAGTGTGATGAGATATTTTGACTTGAAATGAGGAAAAATACACTTAGTAAGATTCAGATTTTTTCCAGTGTATGCTTTATATTCTGGAGCCAGGCATGTTTACATCATCACCTTAAAGATTATGGGTGCATTGACAAACAGCTCTCTCATATATATATATATAATATATAATATCTCTCTAATATATATAATAGAAGAAAATTAACATACACCTTCACCAGTTATGTCACTCAGGAGGTAATGAATCACCATACCAACCCATGCATTATAGAAGTAGAGAGTTATGGAGTTACAAGGAAAAGTACATTTTGTATTATTATTGTTTGTTATTTCCCCCTTATTTATCCATACATACATGCGGCTATATTACGTCGGTGTTGCCGTTGCACAGTGGTAGACACGACAACTATAAAAGAAATCTATTTATCCAATTATTGTTGTAATGAAAAGAAATCACCAATAATGGCTCACTCTATTTATAACATCTCTCATTTTCTAAAGGTAATGGTCTGAGCGCACATGTATCTAATAACATATGTATAATTAGCGTGTTTATTTCTTCCATGCTGTCAGAGGAAGTCTTTGGGTTTACATATTGTCTTGTTTGAATGAAACTGCTCTACAGGCTTTGACCATTAGCTCTGTAGAAGCATGTTGTTTTATTATGTCCATATTTCCAGCTCAAAAAGGTCACATTGTCTGAACTGTCAACCAAATCTGATTGATTCTTGACTCATTTTGCACCACCATAAGGTTAGTGACAAACTGGAAATTGGGTGAATAGGCTGCATTTGTCCACTTTCTACTGCAATTTTAATGAGCCTGGTATTTTTTATTCAAGACCATTATTAGCCTCTGTTTTCACCAGGTAACTGTTCTGTTCTTAACCCTATAACACCAAACGTGTCATGTTTGATACATGAGTTTTGAAGCCCTCTACATCACAGGTGCCAAACATGCGGCCCGGGGGCCAAATCTAGCCCGCTAAAGGGTCCAGTCCGGCCCTTTGGATTAATTTGTAAAATGCAAAAATTACGCTATGAAATTAACAGTCCTTTTAGTTCAGGTTCCACATTCAGACTAATTCAGTCTCAAGTGGTTCAGACCAGTCAAATACTATCTAAATAGCATAGGAATAATGACAACTCCAAATTTAAATGTAAATATTTGCATGTATTTACACTAAAACAAAGTATAATTTCGCAAAAAATGTGAATAAGCTGAACAAATATGAACAACCTGAGATGTCTTAAGAGAAGTAAGTACAATTTTAACAATATTCTGCCGGTTATTAAGTGTTTTGTGTATTTGTAGATCCACTGTGATCTGTAAGTTATGATGTACATGTGTAAATGATAAACTGAGGCAGAATATTATGAAAATTACACTTATTTTTTTTCAGTTTTTTCGTGTTATTCAGATCTTTTGAAAAGATAGTTTGTAGATGTAAACCTTTTCATAATGTAAATTTACTTTTTTCACTCTAAAACAGAGAAAACCTTGGAGTTGACATTATTTAGATATCATTAAGATATTATTTTACTGGTTTGGCCCACTGCAGATCAAATTCAGCTGAACGTGGCCCCTGACCTAAAATGAGTTTGACACACCTGCTCTACATGATCAGTGTAATATTTTTTTTCCTGAAATACCTGATGTATACAATTAGATACATGCAATACAAGGATAATCCACCAGGGGGGAGGAATTCATTCACCAGAGGCCTTTCCAGTGACACTACAAGACTGTCATTAATGCGGAAAGACGCAAAAATTTACCAATTTTGAAAAGGAATGACCAATTTGTTAGACATGTTTGTGTTATATTATGTTCTTGTTTGTTCAAAAATAATAATATTTGAGCATTGAAACCTAATGTATCAAATATGATACAAAACTGAAACTCATTCATGGAAATTTATATTTGAAAACAATTTTTTTTGGTTGTTTGGAAGGACCAATAAAGGCTCCAGTTTCCAAGAACTGGAATTTTCTGTCAATGATTTAATCAGGCTTTACAGGGTTAAACCGTGCTAACTGTAGCAGCAATATTATTTTGAAAAGCCAATTTTATTTTATTTTATTTTATTACTGGTTACCAACACAAGTAGTGGAGTTAACACATGGCAGCATTGTTTGTGTTTTGGATGCCTTATGGATTGCTCCATGCTCTAGCGTCATCAATCAATCATCACTTGTGAGCATCTGTCTGTGTGTGGTGGTGTGTTCATCTGCAGAGACCCTGTCCGCTGCCTGGATTGTCTATTTTCTTATCTGTGTTCAGACCATTTCTGGGTGTAGATCCTTGACTCATGAGCCAATAACAGTGCAATACAGTGTAAGCAAGCGGAACAACATAAAAAAATAAAGAGACAGTGGTTAATTCTGCTTTTATTGTTTCTTTAATGTGGTGCAGCTCTATCTGACAGACAAAACACTGGGCGAAACACACAAATACAAATGTTTTTGGCAACATATCTAAGGTCTAATGCCTCAAGAGTGAAAAGAAAGGTGGATGAATTGATTACCCATCATGCCTAGTGCCTACAGTACAAGCCTCTGGGGGCAGTGTTATGATCTGGGGTTGGTCAGGTCTAGATTCAGCAAAAGTAGGTTTCCAAAAACTGGTGACACATCACACATGGACTGATCACTACAGAGTCCAGACCAGAACCCCACTGAGGAAAAGACTTAACACAGCGGTCCAACTCCCATCAACACAACAAAGTCCTGACCAAAAATGAATGCAACATTATTGTGACATTGCATAAGTATTGCAATGCAAAAATGGTACTGTGGTGAATATGTCCTGTAATGAAAGCTAAAGATGATTTATTAAAATTATTTGTGTGTGACTGTAGAATATAAATAAAGTTATATTTGGCAGAAAAGTTGTCATGTTTGAAGTCTTATTCATATTGGGCTTCCGGTGATTTGGCGGTTTCGTTTTTTTACTCAAATTTACGAGCATCATTGCAGGGTTCTGAAGTCGAGGGGAAACAGTTGAAAGATATAAAAATATTCCTTGTTGCGCACTGTTACGCATGTTATCCATTTTTTCAGACGTTTTCTGAAGGATTTAAGTTTGCTCCTTCGATGAATATCCATACCGTGTTGTCATATTAGCCTGAATTTCCATGCAAAACACTTAAAACTTTGTTTATCATAAGCAGCGCAAGTTCCATTGTCCTCAACAAGGAATTTGTGTTGGAAATAAAAAAAATTTGCAAATCACAGAGATGTCAGTCTGCATAGGAGTAATATTATCACAGGACTTCTGTGTTTGCTCAAACAGGGTAAGTCATTTGCAGTGGAATTTTTTGCTTATAAATTACATACATGGCATATCCGCAAGAGATTGAGATCACACACGACCTCCGCAATTCTTGCAAATGATCAGAGGCCCACAGGTAAAACTAATCCTGTGTGAATCGGTTTTAAGAGAATACTCCATGAATTCCACCAGTGATTATACTGAGGGCTAATCTCTGTAACAAATAGCAAGTGTATCCAAACAGAAAATGATCATTATGTCAACAATGAGAAATGGCACAAAAGGTGGAGGGAGGTGAGATGATGGAAATAGTGATGAATATGATTAGAGTGGCAAAAACTGTCACTTTAACCCTGTATAGGTCACTCATACTTTGAAATTCAAAATTTCAACCTAAGTGTGTTATTGGAGGACATAACAAGACTTTAGTACTTTTGTGAATTTAAAAAAAAAAAATGTTTATTTTTATGTAGAAAATCAAAGTCAATAAAGTTACCATATTTGGTTCCTTTATCACAAGTGGTAAAAAATAAATTAAAAAATAAAAATCCAAGTAAATTTGGAAAAAAAAAACAAAACAAAACACATGAAAGGTGAAAAGAACATCACTTTTAGAACATTAGACCAACATAAGCGCTGATCATTATCCACATTCTCCCTTTGAACATCATTCCTTACATTAGTACCATTACTTCATGGTACCTAACAAAGCAGGTACACTAACTGTTCATGCAGAGGTGGACCTTATAGACCCTGTAGACCACACTGGACCTGAGATCGTTGACTCACTGTAACTGTTGCTATCACTGTCTTGTAATGTGTGTGTAAATTACCAAAAACAGTCACTTGCCTGATAAAGGGTTAACCCTTTATAGGTCCCTCATAGAAATACTCTGAAATTCAAATTTCAACCTTATTGGAGGACATAACAAGACTTTATTACTTTTGTGAAATTTTGCTAAATTTTGTATTGTCATTTAGAAAATCAAGGTCAATGAAGTTACCATATTTGGTTTCTTGCCCATATGTGGGCAAAAAAATTATAATAAAACCAAAAAGTATGCAAGAAAGACACATGTAAGGTGAAAGGAATGTGTATTTTTGAACATTAGAACATAACCTTTAGAACATTAGACCAACATAAGTGCTGATCCAGACCCCTGTCCACATCCACATTATCCCTTTAACATCATTCCTTACATTAGTACCATTACTTCATGGTACCTAACAAAGCAGGTACGCTTACTGTTCATGCAGAGGTGGACCTTGCAAACCCACATTGGACCTGAGATTGTTGCCTCATTAGTCACTTTTCCATTGGACTTATGCACAAAACTTTACCTATTTAGCCCTATCGGCCCACTGATAGGGCTAAAAAATTATATTAGGGCTAAAAAATTTTATTAGGGCTAAACAATTATATTAATATTCATCTACTATAAACATATAATAAATCAGGACAATGGATGTTTTTTTCAACTTTTGCTCAAAGTTTAGACCCTAACGTTAATAAAAGTACATCAAAAGTGTATTTTAGTGCAAACTTTAATGTTCAAACATGATTTTTAATCTTTGTGGGGTGAAATATACGCTATTAAAAATCTCCGACACGAACAATTAATTCATGCATATCATTGTCAATCCAGCCGAAAAAAAAAACAGGCGAGGATAAAAAATTCTAATTTCTCTTTTAGTTTGTTACAGTTTACTCAGGCATAGTAATAGATACAATATTTTAGACAATGGGAATAGATTCTGTGAGGTCTCTAAATGTCCACAGACACCAAGAACATCCATATGAACCTTATTATTGTGAAGTAATTTTTCATTTACTTTGGGTATGTCTTTTTAGGTATGGTCAGGGAAATATGGAAAATATGGTCAGGGTTAAACAGGTTAACTAAATGTCAAAAAAGTGCGTAATGTTGTTTTTTTCATTAAATCACAAATGTGATCAGGAGATGACACGAGAGAGGTGGACCTTGCAGACCCTGTAGACCACATCTGACCTGAGATTGTCGACTCTCTAACCTTACTGATACTGTTGCTGTCACTGTCTTGTAATGTGTGCCGAAATGACCAAAAATAGTCACTTGCTCAATAAAGGGTTAAAACGCTCAAACAAAAAAAACCTGGATGACTGTGACAGAATTAGTAGCAGACACTCAGATATACAGCCAATGGAGCCACTAAACATGATCCTGCCTGTTTCAGTATTTGGACCAAAGCACGGACATGAAAGTGTAATGTTTTCAATTTCAGGCAATAAAATTTTGTACTAAATTTTTATTTATTGTCATCATAAAATACCCTGTAAAGAATAGAAATTATATTTGCTTCGAGCCATGCCATGTTAACTGGGTGTCTACTTCTGGCAAGGCTTTGATAGTACTACACTCATCTTTTTTTCATTGCAGTTGCCTCCCCTCCCTGTTCTGTTGTTCCAGCGACGTGGCGTGAACACAGCTTCCTGGATTCCCACTCAGCGAGGCGAAGGACAACACTCCAGCTCCCTGCCAAGACACCTTATCTGCGCCTGGCAGCCTGCATACAGGATGGAGGGGCGAGGTGCAGCGGGGGTGGAGAGAGGGCTGGAGAGGGTAAAGGCTACAGGATGGGATGGTAAAATGCAAGTGTGAGCTCGGTGGAAGATTTGTAGGTGAAAAAAAAAAAGTTTGAGAAACATGGGGGGAAAAAAAATGTACAAGGTTGAATGAGAACAGAATACTCAAATAAGGAATGTTACAGGCAAAATATTCTAAGTTTGAGAAAAAAAAACAAAAGCGTATAATCAATATGAAAGTGAAGTGAAAGTCCCAAAGACAAAGTTCAACCTGCTGTGAATGGTACAGAATGATAAAAAAAATAGGAAAAAATGGTATGTTTATCACACTCATGTAAGTGAGTAGAGCAGCCTGTATTGACAAAATGGCAAAGATGATGAAATGTGGATGGGATGGCCTGAGGGTAAGTAGTCAGGCCTTTTTTTTTTTTTTTTAATATAAAGTATATACAGCTGGCTATCCAAACATCTGCTTAGTCACTTTTTATTATACAGAGACCGAGTGAAAAGGTCCTTTCTCGGCTACGGTGAACAGATCTAATGGTATCATAGGCCTGTTTTGTTTGTTTTTGGCAGTTTCAAGGCTACATGTCTGCCAACTGGTGACTTTTAAAAGGCAAATGTCTAATTAAAGGTACAAAAACAAGGTCTTGTTTGGCAGCGGAATGGTTCCCTAGTTCCCTCTGTTTGAAACTGATAAGAGTGATTTATTTGACTTTCCAATTCTCTGCTGATATCTGTCAGTTGTTTGTTGAAGTTTGCTATGGCACTGAAGCATAACTTGACACAAAATTGATTTTTAGGCGTGAATAAAACTCAAAGTTCATAGTTTTATTCCAACTTACACTTCACATTGATTAGTTGTTTTTGGTGTGTTTGTGTGTGTATGACGTATGCGTTTACAAGGAGACATTGAAACCTTTATGAAACTGGAGATTTTCCGATAATTTCGTAAAAAAATCCAAATCTTACCAAGTTTAGTTTTCTCATTTCTAGTCAAAATATCTCATCACACTTAAAATAAGACATAATCACCTAAAGAGTAACTTTTCAGTGACATATAAGAACTTACTTATAGACAATAGATCTTGAAAATCTTATTTCAAGAAATCTTACCAAGATAATTTTCATTTGCTCCATTGGCAGATTTTTTTGCTTAACTCAAGCAAATATATCTTGTATTAATTTATTATTACTTGTTTTTAGAGGGGTATTTTTTCCAGTGTAGATAAAATATTCATCTAAAATAAATTCGCAAATACTCAAATCCTACTTGCAGAGCCTTACCTTGGGTTTATATTCAAGGAAGATAAAAAAAAAAAAAAAAAAAAAAAGGCATTAGGCAATTCCAGCTAAGGTGTACCATATTTTAGTTCATATTGTACAGGATATTACATTCAGATGAAATAATTTCTTCTTTTTACGCCAACTGCTGAATTCTTGCAACATCCTATAACATACTGATGTAGCTCTCTAAATGACCAATTTAACCAATTTCCTTTTTGTTTTGTTCTCGGATTTCTGATTTATTCTACCGCAACATTGTTTTCTTCAAAGCAATATGTTGCTTATTACTTATATTGAAAAGCATATAAAGCTTTTTAGAGGAACAGTTAGACAGTCGGTTGCATGAAAATAAAAATATTTACATCAGTTCATATCTTTATATTGAACATATTGCAAAAGCATTCCACTTTATTCTTGATAACAAATTTTTTCGCAAAGTGTGAGAGGGAGAAGAGTATGTGTGTGATAATGTGTGAAGCATATGTGTACATTTGTGTGTGTGCTTGTGGATAAACTATGACAGAGACAAAAGAATGTGTTAGAACACAATTGGAATGTTAAATCACCCTAAAATTGCCAAAGTGAGTCTTTACTTCCTAAATCCAACACACTGTACGCCATCTGGTAAATGGTGGCATCACAGAATCTCTCGATATGCAATGTGAATCCGAGAAAACTCAATCAAAAGTATGAAAAAAAACACATTACAAAGCTGTTCCAATAGGTTATAGAGATGTAGTAACCACAGTCATGCACTAGATGGCATGCATGATCCTTAAATAGTCTCAGTTTTACTTTGTTAAACAGGTCAAATGAAGCTGGATGATGTAAAGACAATTCTAAAGAATGAATATGGTTTTGAATATTAAACCTTCCTTCATCTCTCCTACATGTGTATGTTCAGTAGCGTTTGTTCTATTTCTTACACTTTTATTTGATGTGCGTTGCAGGAGGCCTCAAAGGTTGTTATGCTGAAATGGAAGTCTAATTGTTGCAGATAAAACCTGATGGAAGTTGACCTGAAAATGTAAATTCACACAATCACACAAGCTCTTAGATTAAGTGTCTGATATTTGTTTTTCGATTCAAAACCATTACTCAAGATAATATTAGATAATTAATTACATTTTCCATCATGTTTCTAAGTAACAGTATGCAAAACAAGGGGAAGCTCAGATATTCTGCACCTGACTGCATAAACCAGGGGTGTCAAACATGCGGCCTTGGGGCCAAATCAGGCCCGCCAAAGGGTTCAGTCTGGCCCACCGGATGAAATTTGTGAAATGCAAAAATTACCCTGAAGATATTAACAATCAGTGGTGTCAAAATCATTTAAATTCAGGTTCCACATACAGACACATACAGTCCAATTAGATTTCAAGTGGGTCAGAACCAGTAAAATATTATCATAATAACCTATAAATAATGACAACCCCAAATTTTCTTTTTTTTTTTTGGTGTAAAAAAACATAATTACATAAAAATGTTTACATTACCAAACTATACTTTTACAAAAAAAAAAAAGTGAATAACCTGAACGAATATGAACAAACAGAAATGTCTTAAGAAAAGTAAATGCAATTTTACCAATATTCTGCCTGTTTCTAAATGTTTTGTGTGATTGTAACGCACATGCGTAAATGATAAACTGATAAACAGAGGCATAATATTGTTAAAATTGCACTTGTTTTTCTTAAGACAATTCAAGTTGTTCATGTTATTCAGATTTTTAAGGAAACTTTGTAGATGTAAACCTGATCATAAAAGAATTTTACTTTTTTCACTGTTATTATTTTACTGGAGATCAAATTGGGGCGAATGTGGCCCCTGAACTAAAGTGAGTTTGATGCCCCTGGTATAAACAGTTCCATGGTTTAGTGGATTTTGCCCTAACACTGAAATTGTGACTAAATTGCTCTTTTTTTTTTTCTTTCAAAAAGTCAATATTTACTCAGGCTGCAAATGTGTCTTTCTCTCTGCTATTCTAGTAATCCTTTCCTCCTTCCTTCCTTCCCTCCTTCCTTCCTTCCTTACTTTGTTCCTTCCTCTTTCCTTCCTTCATTATTTCCTAAATGCCTTTCACACTTTCTTTCACCCTTATTTCTGTGGGACCTCGTGCAGAATCTGACCAAACAGTGCTCTCTTGTTTAGGGTTGGGCGAACTCCCTGTCTGACCACTCCCTGGTTTTAATCGCTGCAGCTCTTTCCAAATTGCAATTACTGATAAACAGAGTTAGCTGATGGGGACAACTGATTGCGGAGGCCATAGCAGGCAGTATCTGGCATCAGCCTAATTGTCACAAACAATCTGCCTCATTTCTTTACCCTTGCTACTAGAGAACGATTGTGTTGAGCACACTTGAGGGGCAAACCATCTATGAGTCTGCTCATTTGGGACTACTTTGAAGTGTTCTCCAGTGTTTCTCAAGAAAAAAATTTCCTCCCTTCAACCGTCTGCATTTGGAGATTGTCTCTAAACAGTTGTTCTCTGGTGATAAACACCCTCCATTTAAGGTTGTTTTGATTTGTCATCAAGGATAAAGAGGGAAATATTCAGAGTATGAAACACAAAGTCTAATGTTTGATGTGACTTTCCCAGAAACTTATGCCTCATTCTTGTTTTGATTCCCCTTATTTCAATTACGCGTGTTACCAGAAAGTGTAGTTTATCCATTTTCTACATCCAAGTTCAACTTTGGCAACGCATTGCCACACATTTTTACCGTTAATGAATGATTGCGCATGGGAGCTGCCCAGGGTAACCACAGCTCCTCGGTGCTACTTACCCTCCTGGATCAGGTAAATTCCTTGCACAAGGCTATATTGCCATTACTCAAGAATTTTTCCTACTCTAAGGCAAAACCAGCAGTCTTCCTGTCACAGGAGTGTTTTTCAACCCTTTATATACCGCCATGATCCCCTATTTAGAATTATATGAGTCCCGCAGTTTCACAAGACTTCATTCTGCCCAGATGTGAATTTCAGCAAATGTGCTACATGGGACCTATATGTGGTTTTCAAAGTTGCTACTGGTGTGCAGACGGGGCTGAATGTGAAAAAAAAAAAGTAGTCATTTACATGTATTAGTGAGAAAAAGAGAGAAACAAGGAGGCAGGTGATTTAAGGGGGGTTAGTTTTGACCTTGTTCTCTCTTCTCTTGTTCTTCACCCAAACCCTCCGCCTGTAGACAGAAACAGGAAATGACCCAACTCAAACAGGAAGTGCTGCAAGGTGACCAGTAGCAGTCTACGGGGAGGTGGGGATGCTTTTATGGATCTATGTGTGTATGTGTGCATGTGTCTTAGAGGTTTTGGTTTGCGTTGGCCTACCTCTGGTCCTGCTTTACCACTGTTTCAGCAGTTTGGGGCAGGAAACAGCTGTGGAGAGAGAGGCAGAGGTAAAAGTCTGCACACAGCCGTTTGAGGGTTATAGAGCGCTGCTTGCCAATATCAATCAAATTGCACAAAGTTGGACTTTTACTGAGCTGGAAAACCACATCATGTTAGCACATTCACATATGAGAATATGTGGCCACCCTGATGAAGGTGGATCTTGTGAAATCACACGTTATTGTGATATTGTTTGACTTGATGGTAAAAATCTGGTAGTCTTTTATGTATTTAAGTATTTTTTTATAGATTTATATGTTTTCCAGATAAAACTGGCCTCCGTGTGAAACCAAAATATCAAGCAGATGTGATATAAAGATCAAAATAAAGATGAATGAATGTAGATTTGAGTGAAACGAGGACAGTCATCGGAATATCTTTACTTCACATCATGCGATGAGGACGTGTCACTTTCTGGGTAAATTAGTCACACCCACTGCCCAACCGGCCACATCACCACAATCCAATGGGTGGCTTCTCTGTGGCTTTTTTTTTTTGCCTTTGACAGCTAACATGCCTTCCACTAATAAAAACCATAATACTGCAAGCTGATGGATTATGTTGTGCGTGTGCATCTGAGGACAGAATGGTGCAGGATGTCGGCAACGCTGGTATTATTAAAAATGGCCACAGACGCTCACCATTCTCTCCTGAAGCGTAGCCTGGAGCAAATACCATTTGTATTCTGATGTTTTTTCAGGCCTTTTCTATCTGTTGCCAGTGTCTGCCAAAATGGTGGCATTTTGTGGGGCTGTGTAAGTCTCAGGAGACTGTTGTCAGCTCTGTCAGGTAAAGGTGAAAAGTGACACTTGTATTAAGCCTGTGGGTAACTTCAGCATTTAGAGCTGATTCAGAAATAAAATAATCAAAAGTGGCTCAGGTGCATAGCTCGAAAATGAATTATATATTGTAGGTTTTTTTTGTTTTTTTTTTTTTAGTTCGTTTGTTTTTTTGTGATTAACCCATAAAGACCCCGTGGTACTTTTGTGGCATTTCCCAAATGATTTTTTTTTTTTCTTAAGTGATTTATTACCATTTATTACAATATTATCTTGTGTAATTTGCTTTTTTTTCTGGGTAAATCAGGTATTTTCCGATATATAATTTCCAGATCATATAGGTGTTCTTTAAAGCTCAGATTAAAGTTGAAGGTCATTAAATCAGAGAAACAGAGAAAACTGAAGTAAAAGTGATTTTTTTCAGCAAATCTATCCTTAACCAAACATACAGGGGTTGGACAAAATAATGGAAACACCTTAAAAAATCAACAAAATATAATTTAATATGGTGTAGGTCCGCCTTTTGCGGCAATTACAGCCTCAATTCTCCGAGGTATTGATTCATACAACTTGTGAATTGTTTCCAAAGGAATTTTAAGCCATTCTTCAGTTAGAATACCCTCCAACTCTTTTAGAGACGATGGCGGTGGAAATCGACGTCTTACTTGAATCTCTAAAACTGACCATAAATGCTCAATAATGTTGAGGTCTGGGGACTGTGCCGGCCATACGAGAAGCTCAACTTCATTAGAATGTTCCTCATGCCATTCTTTAACAATTCTAGCTGTATGGATTGGGGCATTATCATCTTGAGGTGAAAGTGTTTCCATTATTTTGTCCAACCCCTGTAAAAGCAGGTGTCTCCATCCACTGTCATTTATTAAACTCCATGGGTTTTACTAGTGAATCAACATTGTAGAAGATGACAGTGTTTTCACGTTTACTATGGAGCCTCTGAACGTCCAAATGGGTCAAATCTGATGATCATGAACAGATGACGAATTGTATTTTACACCAGTTATTTACATGCATTGATAGAATTAGTGGATCAACAGGTATGAAACATTTTAGATCAATATACGTTTATTTTTTTGTTTGTTTTTTTTTCAATGGTGGATCTTTGGGTCTTTATGGGTTAAAGCTGCAGTAAGCAACATTTTTTGGCATTACTGGTTAACATGTCCATTGTAAACATTCAGCATATTGTAGTTCAAGAGGTTTGAGAGTCAACCTCACAGGTCTTTTCAGAGTGGGATATAAAAATGAGTAATTGACAGCTGTGATGGCTAATTTACAGAAACCATTACATACGTTTCTGCTGCATGCTAGCAACATGGTAGCTTCCCTAACTGTGATAGTTTGGTCTCACTTTTAGGTCGCTTTGTCTACCTTTACATTCACTCCATACTATTGATGGAGACAACGGAAGGTACCTGCTGCTTTAATAATAATAGACCTTTTTCACAACTTGCGTATTTTTGACCGGAAATACAAAACCATCGCGGAATTCTACTTCCTTACCTGTAACAGCAACTACGCCACAAGTGAAGAACAAAAGTTTTTGCAGCGTTCCAGGTTGCTCTTGTTATGCCCAAAAGCAGCTGTATTTGTCTTTTCATTCATTTCCTGTGGACAGTGAGGTCAGGCAGAAATGGATTCAGGCGATCCGGTGGGATGAGGGACCAAAGTTCGTGATTAAAAAGGGTAGTACGTACATATCTGTAGTAGACATTTGACTATTAACTAACCTTAACTCTCAAAAAAACCTGCCCATCTAGTACATTTGATGCTAAGATGACAGACATACATACATAAATACAAACATTACCTGAAAAAGGTTGACTGATGCTAGCATTTGGCTAACATTACTGTTGCTACATCGAAGACATCCACTTGGACAACTCTAAACAGAACAAAGAGACACCATAAGGCTTCATTCAAAGCAGATTATGAGGCTTTAGTAAGGTCGACTGTACATTAGACATACATTATGTCAAAGTAAACATGCTAATGACTTAGCATTCTAGCAGAAGTTCAGTAACGGCCTGACTGCTCTCTACTTACCTTGATATTTATGGACAAATTCCTTGTGGAAAAATTTGTACCCTTTATTGATTTTGTTCTTTTTGGTTACAGAGTTTTTTTCAATAAACTTTGCAACATCGCTAAATGTAATATTTGGCAAATTGGTCAGGCAGGTTGTGTACACTCACTTACATTTACATTTATGCATTTGGCAGATGCTTTTTTCCAAAGTGACTTACAGGGGAAAACCAAAAACTAAAAAATAAATAAATAAATGAAAAAATAAAATAAAATAAAATAAAATACAAGAATAGATTAACCCTTTCATGCACAGTGGTCACTCCAGTGGACAGTTCTTCTCCAGCTGTTCTCTTGTATATTCATGGGTTTTGTTGTTTTAGTTCCATATCAGCCGACACAGTGGACACGTATGCACCATCCCATACACTGACATTCAGACCATTACTGTAACTTTACTGTTCTTGATAAACCTGATCTGAAGTGACATGTTTTAGTGTAAATCAATTGCTAATAAAAATTGGGAATATGATAAAATGCGGAAAAAACATCAGATTAGCTGCATTAAATAATGTTTTGATTTTGTATATCACTTTCTGATATTCAAAAATTAAACACATGGTGTCCAGCAGAGTGGACATTTTTGGAACTCCACAAAAAATAATGAAGATAAATGTGTTTCTTTATTGTTTTAACCAAAAAAAAAAAAAAAAAAAATCATTAAAAAAAAAAAAAAAAATCAATCAAAGAAAAAATTCAATTCAGTCAAGGAAAAAAAGTGTTCAAATGCAATTTTTTGGATCATTTTTTTTGTTTTTCATTCAATCACTTTTTTTCATTACATTTTTATTTGTAGTTAAAGCAATAAAGAAACAAATCTACCTTCATAAAAAAACATGTTAATTAAAAAAATATCAGTTGCATTGTTTTTTCATGCCTAAAGAGGAATAAAAACACTCAGGAAAAAAAATCTCGACTAAGGTTCTCATAATTCATGCATGAAAGGGTTAAAGACATGAAGCAGCTCTACAATTAAAAACAGTGTCATACAGAAGATTAAAAAGCAAAATTATAGGCTAAAAACACAAGAATAGATTAAGAAGACATAAAGACAGCTGTACAATTTAAAACAGTGAAATAAAAATACCAAGTAAAACAACAGAATAACCATAATAATGCATTTAAAATGGAATGTTTGAAAGTGCTCTCTGAAGCGCTGGGTCTTCAGGAGTTTCTTGAAGACAGGTAGGGACGCCCCTGTTCTGGTAGTGCTTGGTAGATCATCCCACCACCGTGGAACGACCCATGAAAAGAGCCTGGATTGTCTTGTGCAAGGTTTCGGGACCACCAGACATCATTCCCTAGACATTCCCTCTTATCCATTTTGTCTCACTGTGTTGGGCACTCCTCTTTTTGGGGGCATTTCGCCCAAGCCGGGGTTACGTTCTAGATCTTAGGGTTAGGGTTTAGGAGTTAGTCGATAACCAGATTATGATACCGCACTGACACAAGAACCCGCATCAAACACAAAATGCCCCCAAAAGTAGGAGTCCCCACTGTGTTGACGTTTAGCAGGAATTCTTTTTCCATGATGATTACGTTTTTCCGGCAAGTGTGAAAAAGTTCAATAGCTATAACCTTATAACTGGACCTGCACAACTATAATATTACCATAATTGCATTCTTCAAACAATGCAGTTACTTTTTTCTTGCTGCTCCATTGCTTCGATGGTCCCTGGACTTAGAGTCATCCGTATTCATTTGCATGTTCGACATTTTTGAACAAGTGTCAAGCTCAGAATGTGCTGTGTGAGGGTTGGTGTAAAAACACCAACTTCACAAAGTTATGTTCAAGCCAAAGTACATGGAGTTGCTGGTCCAGAGAGGAGGCTGGGAGGCATTGGCAGGTAACACGAGAAGCCCCATGGGACAAACCCAGGGAGTCGGTGGGTAAACCAGTGAAAGATGCTGCCGCTCCCCACATTCATGACCTCAACGTATTATTCCTTGTAAAACTTCACTAAAACTAATGCAACAAGATGGACCCACAAAAACAAGTTTATGGCCCAGCAGAGCCCCCCTAAATTATCTGGCAAAAAAAACAAAAAAAAAAAAACTCAAAACCCCATAATCTATCTCTTGTCAGATTGGTTTAAGATGCTCATGTTTTACCCCAGACCCTTTTGTGTCACCCATAAGTACATTAATGTTGCTTAATATGTGTTAACAAACAGTTAATATGTAAGACTTCTTAACAATCATCTGACATAAACTAGAAGCAGCTGGTAGTGGTATTTATAGAAAGATCTGAAATTTCATTGTATCTGTTATCCAGCTGCCGAGAGTGCATCTGGCAAACAGCCTTCTATACCTTGGAAGTATGAGCCTCTTCTATCTCTCTCACTCACTCGTTTCTCACTCGGCCCTGGTTTTCCTCATCTTCTCACTCTATATCTTTTGTGTCTCACAAAAGCATTTTCACTGAATGTCATAAAAATGGTAACAAGGTAAATGTTGGCAGTGATCACAGTGTCAGAACATTGTAAGTCCATGCAATACATTACAGAGGTATTGTCCTGATGGAAAAAAAAAAAAAAAAGGAGTCACAGTACGAAGTCTACGAAGAAACTACTATTACTGATGCATTAGGGTGATTTTACTTGCTGTTATATATATGTTCGATATATTTGTGATGCTGAATGTGTGCCTCTTTGCTGTTTTACTAAAAATGCTTCAAAGTGTTCAGGTGGGAACATATACAAATTTAGTCTTTCCAAATACGTTAAGTATATTTAGATTATTGTATATGTCCTGTCATAAGAGCAGACACTCTAAAGAACTATTTACAGTCCTCTAGTCCAAGTTGTAAATTATACAGCTAGTTTGAGGGCTGAGTTGGAATCTCTCTTATGGCTCCACATCACTTTTTTTTTTTTTTTTTTTTTTTTTTTTATGAAATAGAATTCCTCAAAGTGAATTCCCATGCAAAGTTAGAATTCCCACATGTTACAGCTGTGGTAGACAGTTCAGGACGGAACACTAGACATGGAAATGTCTCTCAAAGCAGACACCGTGACTTCTCTGAGATACTGGTAAAATGATTTGATGTATCTTTGAGATATGTTTATGCGTTTAGTATGTTAGTTATTTTGGATTATTTTGTGTTGCCAAATGAGTGGCTTGTGTGGAAATGTGTCATCCAAAGTAAAGTCTGAGGCCACAGCCGGCTGCAACACAACACTTACAGATTCACTTTTAAAGTCTGTGTTGTTCTTAGACCTCTCTACAGGGTGGCTGTTTGCTGTCATGGTTGTTTAAATCACATGCTGTGTTTGTGGATTCAATCTCTTATTGTTGATTATGTAGTTTATTGAACACACCACCAGTTTTCTTTGTTTTTGCCACCTTTAGGAGAACACAGACAAGTAAAGGAAACCCATGAAAGGATTTTTTCCAGAGCTTTGATTGAACATGACTTTTCTCATTCTAGCAGCTATGAACAAGTAAAGGTAAGATAAACATAAATGCTTTTCTGGGGTTGGTATAACACTCATCCACTTACATACACAATTTATGTTGAAATACTAACAGCGTGTAGAAATGGATCTGCATTTACACAGCACTTGCACAGTCCTGCTGTTGTCTCCCAAAGCAACTAACCTGCACTCAGTGACCACTCACGCATGCACAAGGATGCAAACACACCATGCTAAATGGATTTAATATTTGCAGACTGTCTATCTAGTGAATGTAGCCAAGGAGATTTGTCTGAATTTTACAAAAGTCACGCTACAGCCTGATCTGAGGAATGCCACTGCCTATCTTCTGTCTCCTCCTGGATAAAACTATAATAGATGACCTGGAAATGCCTCAGAGAGTAATATAAAAGAGAAACAACCATTATACACCGTACAAAAAGTAGATATAAGAATCCTACATAAATGCAAACCACTCTTATGTATTTGTAGTTTATGTAATCATACTATACTTTACTCATTCATCTGTCTGAATGCATTGATTATATGTGTTTAATAGTAATATTTGTTCTACTATATTTACAGAAACAGAATAATTTTCACTCTTTATCGGGCAAGTTACTATTTTTGGTCATTTCCGTATACATTATAAGACAGTGACAGCAACACTTACAGTTGCTTTTCCATTGACCCCCAAATTGTGCAAATATAACTTGTGCATAATTTTTTACCTAATGGAAAAACAACAATTTTGCCAAAACTCTCGTTTTTCAATTAAAAGTTTTTGCGCTGGCAAGAGGTGATTTTTCAGGCGTAACGCAATTGGTATATCATGCAAAACTGCAATGGAAAGGCCTTTTTCTGCAACTAGAGTGACATGAATAAAACAAAATGGATGTTGACAGACGTTACAACAAGTGAAGAAGAAAAGTTTTTTAAAAAACACGGCGTGGTCTGTGTGGACACATCAGGAAACTGAATCATTTTTGAATTTAGTTCAGGATAGAGGGGTAAGAATAATAATAGTAATAATAATGATGAATATATCTGTAATTAAACAACATATTTACATTCGTTGCCATGTTTATGGAATGACTTCTCATGTCATCTTGCAATAATAAATAAATAAATCATCGCATTTGTGATTTAATGGAAAAAATGACATTATGCACTTCTATTTTTTCAACATTTAGTAAATATCAGTGAAGTTTTGTGCAGATATCCAATGGAAAAGTGACTAGTGAGGCAACCATCTCAGGTCTAATGGGGTCTACAGGGTCTGTAAGGTCCACCTCTGCATGGACAGTGAGTGTACCTGCTTTGTTAGGTACCATGAAGTAATGGTACTAATGTAAGGAATGATGTTCAAAGGAATAATGTGGATGTGGACAGGTGTCTGGATCAGCACTTATGTTGGTCTAATGTTCTAAAGGGGATGTTCTAGTGTTCTAAAATACATGTTCCTTTCACCTTAGATGTTTGCCTTTTTTTTTTTTTTTTTGGTATTTTTTTATACTTACTCCTTGGATTTATTTATGTTTTTTTGCCACTTACAGGTAAGGAACCAAATAAGGTAACTTCATTAACCTTGATTTTCTACATAACAATAAAACATTTTGAAAAATTTCCCAAAAGTAATGAAGTCTTATGTCCTCCAATAACAGACTAAGGTTAAAATTTTTAAATTTCAGAGTATTTCTTTGAATGCCCTATACAGGGTTCAGCTACTTGTAAGCCTCCATATTAATGTGACACATGGTCTTGTCTGTATTAATTATACTAAACTTTCATTTTTGTTTTTAAGTCTCTGATTTAGTGTCGATTCAGTGTGGTTTCATACTGTGTCATAAAAGATTAAAATATCTGTTGTTATCTTAAGCTGTTAACATTTCCTTTTTGTTAATTAGTCTGGTTTTTTCTGTTGTTGGTTTTTTATTTTTTGGTCTAACACCCATGATTCAGAGTACACTCATCCGTCGTTGGCTGTGACAGCGCTTCTGAAGAATGTGTGTTAAAGTTTCGAACACGTGGCTCTGTCTGACTTAGTTTGGTGTCAGTGTGGCACGTTCCAGCGAGGTCCTAATGTGCACCTCGCTGGAGCTCAGACTGTTTCTGTTGGAGCGACTGGGCCACATATTTGAGCCACATGTGTATTTGAGACAGAAAGCCCAAATGAAACACACATTGGGTCACAGAAGTGCTGCGTCTGCAATTGCATTCCTGGAAGCAGACTCAGAGGCTGACACAAAGGGAGTCGACTGTCACGGCTCAAATGGTATTCCGGGAATTATTTGATGGACATCTCATTGTTAAGAGTTTTATTTCTTTTTAAATATTTTGGACGCTTTGCTACTGGGTCTTTTTTTGTCATATCTTGCTGCAGTGACTGTCGTTTTTTGACAGAGGGCAGCAATAAGCTACTGAAAATGAGACCTGTTTCATTTTGGTCTCATACCAGAGCCACATGCCAAAGACAAGCCATGAACTTAAGTTGATCACACTCTGCCTAATTTGTCTAATTTGAACTTGTTTGATTCATTGGTTGAAAATTATCAGTCTAAGCAGAGCCAAACCGCTACTTGCTCCATCTCTAAAGCATACTTGAAAGTTCGCCAGCCATATTTGGGGTTGCATGAGTACTACTGCATTGAAACAATATGTCAATTTAGTGCATGACTTAATTTGAGCAATAAGCAAATATGTTGGATGAAGCTGTTTCGAAACTGTGAAACAAAGCAAATGACAAGAAGAGTAACGGGTTACAACACACTTTCAACCTTTTGTCACTTTTTTTCTTTCGTTTTCTGAACGTTCAAAGCTGTTGGTGTCCCGGGATGTTTTAATGCTGCAGTTTTTCACATTAGAGAAATCCAGAAAACTGTTTTACTGCAAACATGCATCGATCGCACCTGTAGAAACATCACCACATGAAAACACAACTTAAGTTTCTATCTCTGAACGTAGGTCAACACAGCAGAACAGGCTCAGTGCTCATCTTAACATAGAACGTACACAGGAAACAATAGAAATAGGGGGTAGAAGAAAAACATTCACACATTCATAAACGAAACCACACATGGGATAAATGTGTGAATGTAGATAGATATGACACACGTCAGTTTAGTGAATTGTTAAAAATGATCTGACCATATTAACTGAATATATAAATACATTTAAAGGGATAAAATAAATAACATTCTGTCTTTTAATATCCAAAAAGTATGTTTTCTTCTCCTTGTTATGCCTTTTATAGATGTATTTTAACCATTCCCAACTCTCCAAAGTAAATGATAAACACAAAGTATATCCTCTGACCTCGCATGTGGTTTATTATATTTCTGAACAAGTGTTTTGATAAAGGTTTACCTCCCTTTCTGGATGAGGGAACAGGGTGCTTCTTAGCAGAGTGAGATGAATGCTGTGGTGCCTGTTGGGTGGGACAGTGGGAGGAGGGAGGGCAGAACATTAAAATACTCCGAGAACTGACCGTTCTTGTTGGCGTCCCCCAAGGCTCTGTCAAGAGCCTGTTCTCTTTTGTCTTCATAAACAGAGGTTACTCCGGTACAAAGGGGGTCATTCCTGCAAGGGTTCATGTACTCCAGCTTGGCATTTTTCATATTTACATTGCCTGATAGTCTCAGCAGATCTGTTTATGATATTTCCCCCCTCACTGTTTGTTTGTAGTTCTTTCTTCTCTGCTAATGCTCTCCCTCTTCATCTCTCTCTCTTTTGCTGTCTTTCCCTCTCTCTCTTTATCTCCATCTTATTTCTTCATTGTTGTTTCTCACTGAATGCTCTGCTGAACTATGTAACGATGCATGTGTTTAACTTATCTCTATCTTATTATATTTACATTACATATACATTAGAACACAAAGAGTCTGTCTAAGACAAGTTTAACAAGTGAAAGTAAGGGTTTTCATAGTAGTTCATAAAAAAAAAACAAAAAAACATGGTGGGTTGTTGTGGCTATGAAGAAAAAAAGAGACAAAAGCCAGAGTGTTTGTGATTGCAGAAGCAAATCTATTTCCCCTGGCAAACCTATAAAAGAGAGAAAAATAGGCCACAAAATTTTGAGGCAGATCCATTTCCACTGCACTCAGTTTACTTTTAACTGTTTCAGCCCGTCTGTCCCACACCTGGTCGCTGAACGTGGCACTGAACAGAGCACGCTCTGTTCTGCACCCAGATAAATCTGCCGAGCCATACGGAAAATAAATCAGCTCCACGTTCATTAAACAAAAAAAGAAAAAAAAAAAAAAAGAAAAGCTGTGGGCAGATTTATTTCATTATTGGATCTCTTTCATTTTTAGCATCCGCTTAGCCTTTTCCCCTTCTACTTTTCTCCTACTTGTCTCACATATAACAACTTAACTCTCTCAGATTATCCTCATTCTCATTCCTTTCGGGTCCTCGTGGAGCGAAGGGCCTCAGCCATGTTTCTCTATGGATCCTCTTCAAAGGGAATCAGCATATTGGTTTTGTGTCTCCACCTCTTTGCTATCTGTTGTGCTGCGGTTTGTTAGGTGCTGTGAAAAATGCTGGCCCAGCCGCCCAAATTGCTGCATAATGACCCAGTGAAATGTCCCCTACCAGGAGAGACTGGGCTCTCTGAAACAACACAGACAAACCTGCACAAACATGCAGCTCTGTTTATGGAGAAGCAGGGCCCTCATGCAAATAATCAGGCTATTAGGGTCAGATATTTCAAAGTGTGCTATGTGTTTTCTCTTTTTACCCTCTTTTTATCCTCTTTGATACAATTCCCATGCCCCGACCCCCAGGGGAAGCAATTCTGTAAGATAGAAAATCCATCTCTGACTAATTCTCTCTCTCTCTCTCTCCTCCTTAATCATTCACTCATTGGCGCATGACGATGACAAAAGAGGTGATTTGTTATTATTCTGGCTTTGCTTTTCAGAGCTCATTAAGGTAACAGAGCAACTGTGGAAGTATTGCATCCACATCTGGCACGGTGGTGCAGTGGTTAGCACTGTCGCCTCATAGCATGAAGGTCCTGGGTTTGATTCCAACACCAGGGACCTTTGTGTGTGGAGTTTGCATGTTCTCCCCATGTTTGAGTGGGTTCTCTCCAGCTTCAACCCACCAACCAAAGACATGCACTTGTAGGTTAACCCTATAACACCAAATGTATCATATTTGATACATGAGTTTTGAAGCCCTCTACATGATCAGTGTGTGTTTTTTTTTTTCTTGAAGAACCTGATGTATACAATTAGATACGTGCAATACACAGATAATCCACTGGGGGGAGGAATGTATTCACCAAAGGCCTTTCCAGTGACACTACAGGACTGTCATTAACCCTTTCATGCATGAATTATGAGAACCTTAATCAAGATTTTTTTTTTTTCCTGAGTGTTTTTATTCGTCTTTAGGCATGAAAAAAAGCCCAATGTGATTGAATTTTTCAACCTGTTTTTCATGGAGTTACAAAAATGTCCATTCAGCTACACCATGAATTTTATTCTTAAAGCAAAGAAACATGTATTTAAAACCCAATATCATCAAGTGATATGAAAACAGTGAAATGAAACCATGTTTAGTGTGGCTAATCTGATGTTTTCTCACATTTTAACATATTCTAATACTAGTTATTACTCACTTCATGGAGATAATATGCAAAAAATAAATATAAACAATTGATTTCCACTCAAGAACCAATCAAGAACAGCAAAGTTACAATAATGGTATGAATTGCAGTTTATGAGATGATGCATAAGTGTCCACTGTGTTGGTTGATATGGAACTAAAACAACAAAACCCATGAATATACAAGAGTAAAGCTGTAGAGTAACTGTCCACTGTAGTGACCACTATGCATGAAAGGGTTAATGAGGGAGGAGGCAGAACTTTGCCAGTTTTGAAAAGGAATTGCCAATTTGTTAGACATGTTTGTGTTTGTTCAAAAATAATAATATTTGAGCATTGAGACCTGATGTATCAAATATGATCCAAAATTTAAACTCATACATGGAAATTGGTATTTGAAAAGATCATTTTTTGGTTGTTCAGAAGGACCAATAAAGGCTCCAGTTTCAAAGAACTGGAATTTTCTGTCAATGATTTTAGGGTTCAGGCTTTACAGGGTTAATCTAAATTGCCCATAGGTGTGAATGTGAGAGTGATTTATTGTTCGTCTCTATATGTTCCAGGTTGTTATTGGAAATGAGAATCAGTTCTCAATTAATTTACAATAATAACAATGGATTAGATTTATATAGCGCTTTTTTGGTCACTCAAAGCGCTTTGCATTATTGACCCATTATTCATTCGCTCTCACATTCTCCCTCTGGTGGTGGTAAACTACATCTGTAGCCACAGTTGCTCTGGGGCAGACTGACAGAAGTGTGGCTACCAATTAGCATCTACGGCCCGTCCGACCACCGCCAAATAGTCGTTCGCATTCATACATCAGTGTGAGTGGCACTGGAGGCAAGGAGGGTGAAGTGTCTTGTCCGAGAACACAACGGACTGACTAGGACAGAGCAGGATTCGAACCGCCAACCCTTCGGTTACTGGATGACCTGCTTTACCATCTGAGCCATGACCTTACCTAGTTAAATAAATATTTATGATATGTCACTTTTTAGAAACTGTTGATTTTTTTTCTGAAACTTTGCTGCAGAAATAACAATAAGTCATAACATGGACAACAATGCATATATTAATAAATACTTAAAGACGTCTACACCCTTTTTAAAACTAAAACCTCTTCTGCAGATATGTCATGACAGCAGCTACAGAAATGACTAAATACATAGTGACGTCTACTGCTGACAGCCTTTTTACAAGTATCACCTGTTCTGTACCAAACCCATGGCCTTGGATGTGCCCTCCCAGCTGCTGACAGTACAACAGTAACATCGAGTCGCTATCAGCTCCATCCTCTCAGCATCCTCTGAGGAAGGAAGCAGGGCAGGCTGCGTTAGTGCCCCACAAAGCTTTACAACGCCATCTCCTGCAGGGACACTGGTTATTTTTGGACCAAGAGTGGATCACGTTACGACTATGAGAAGACCCCTCAGACAGGAAATCACCCAGCACGCCACCCAGCAGCTCCTGCATTCTTGGCCCTCAGCCTGACCGACTGAACGCTGCTGGTGATTCAGCCTGCATGTAGACGGTGATCAGAGGGAGGAAAGCCCAACAGAACAAGAGAACCATCATCTTTTCAAGTCCGGATGATCTCCTGTCTACTCGTAACAGATCAGCCCTGTCTGATACACATACAAATACACAGACACACCCGGCAACTGCAGCAGACAGTGTTTAGCAGGACACTGTTCATCATCACACAAATGACCACTCAGTTACAGTAGAAGGAAGACAGGAGGATGGACTTTGCATACAGAAATATAGGGATGGGAATTGTTAAGAATTTAACCATTCCGATTCCATTATCGATTTTGCTTATCGATCCAATTCCTTATCGATTCTCGTTGGGTGAGGGAAGAGAAGAGTACAAAGGGGTGTGTTTGCATTAACTGTCTTTTATATTTCCATCTGCAGAGAAAATATAACATTTACAGCATGTACAAATAATAATAGCAGATGATGCCAGGCCCGGTTTGTGTGTGTGTGTGGGGGGGGGGGGGGGGGGGGGGGGGCGGCTGCCGCGTCCAGTGAAGGTAAAAATTAGGACACTTTACTAATTCCTCTATTGCCACATGTCCACTACGTCGAACCAGTCCGACTCGGCTTGTCTCCCATTGTTGTGCACCTCATTTGCTTTCCCCTACCTTCGGAAACTTGTATTTGGGTACGACGTTTGTTGCCCACACCGGAACCGGAACTGGGCCTGGTGTTCACTCTGTCGCTACATTCACAAGCGTCACTAAGTAGCGAATCAAATACATGACATTCCTGTAAATGAATCACATGCTGTGGACAAAGGTTTGAACATACTGGAGGGATTCCACTCTTTTGAAGACATGGACGCTTTGCAAGTGTTACAAGTAAGTGGACCTGGTGTCATCTTTTTAGACCATTCCTGCATCAACGCCATGTTGGCTACGTTCTGACCAAAACAATGTAGCGTACGTGTGACGTCATCGCGCAAGCACAACGAAGGCGGAATTGATAAGCAGAATCGTTAAGCAGGCAGGCAAACAATTCCAAGGAATCGAGCTACTGGGATCCGGTTCTCAATTCACATCCCTATGTATATATATATATATATATATATATATATATATATATATATATATATATATATATATATATATATATATATATATATATAGATAGATAGATAGATAGATAGATAGATAGATAGATAGATAGATAGATATAAAACGTCCTTTTGCACATTCCTGGTTGGAATATTTCAACTTGTTTTGCACCTTACAGCTCGATTTCAGCACATCACAGTTATTTTTCGGCACATTACAGTTATTATCCAGATTCTACCCAGATCTTTTTTATACTTCTAATTTATAGTGTACAGTGTACAGTGTTTGCTCTTATGTTATATTTCTCTTGCTGCTGCTACACTGTAATTTCCTAGTGTGGGATAAATAAAGTACATCTATCTATCGATCTAGCTAGCTAGCTAGCTAGCTAGCTATAAAAATGAAATATGAAGGAAATGTGACTATCATTTTGCAAAGAAATCACCTATTTTAACCTATAAAGACTTAAAAATTTTGTGGTGACATCCAATTGAATTTCTCTCTACACTTAACCATCAAAAAGGGATTTATCACCATTTATTATAATATTATCCTTAGCATTTTTTCAGTGAAAATCATTTCCTGTATTTATTTTACTGACCATGTAGGTGTTAATTAAATTTGGTAAATTTAAAGGTTATTATATCAAAACTGAAGAAAACATGATTTTTTCAGCCCAATATATCATTAATTCTACATAAAAGCACCTATACCACTGTCATTTGTCAAACTACATTGGTTTTATTGTTGAATCAGTGTTGCAGAAGGCAGTGGTGTTTCCATGTTCACTACGAAGACTATGGGTGCATCTGAAAAAGACACGTGTTGGTAGAATTAATGGTTCAGCAGTTATTCAATATTTTAGATCAGTAGATGCTTTTGGATCTTTGAGGGTTAAGAACGAATGCCTTTTTTTTTTTTTTTTTTTTTTTTAAATAGGTGACCTATTGTGTAACATGAGTATTTTCTGCCTTTTTTGGCTTGTTTGTTTGTCATACCATAGAGCAGCAGGTGGAAATAGAATCAGGTATTTAAATATTTGGACAGTGACACATATTTTTTGACTTCATATTTAAGATCATAATAAAAACAGCCAGGTTAGTCTTGCATTGTCAATATGCACCGTCAACTCTCATGGTTAACTGTAGAGAACAGACTTGTGTTCACAGTTACTCAACCTGTGTGTCAAATATGATACAAAATTGAAACTCATACATGGAAATTGATATTTAAAAAAAAAAAAAAAATTGGTTGTTCAGAAGGACCAACAACGGCTCCAGTTTCAAAGAATTGGAATTTCCTGTTAATGATTTAATGCTTCAGGCTTTACAGGGTTAATGTCACATCTTGACTGTTTAGTTGAAGTCCACTGAGGTGCTGCACATAGTCAAAATTATAATGTGTGTGTAACTGTCCTCATACTTATGTACCTTCCTATAGCTCTACATCATCTGTATTCTGATTGTCATTCTTCAAAATGTTAAATTAAATCCATCAAAACTGCTCATGTTTCAGTTCCTTGTAGAGCTGCTAAACTAGGATTTAATGCTGCAACAGTTTACAGAAGTGAGAGAAAGATTAAATCAAGCCTCATCATGAGTGAAATATTTCCTGGATCATTACTGTACGTTAGCATGAAACTTCATAATGTAGTCATGTGTTGCACTATTTGTCTCATATAAACATTCCTGGGGTTAGTTGAAAACCACATAGTTATTATGTGGGAAATATCAAAGGCTGCACGGCCACCAGGGCTGAAGTGGAGAGCGTGGGAGGTTTGTGACATACCCTCGATTTCTCTCCGTCTGCCCACTGAAAACATGTATGTACTGAGTTTGTGTGCGGTTGACTGTGTGCATGTCTAGTGGCTGTTAGAGGGGACTTTGGCTGTTTTGTAGTGGACTTGCATGTACATTTGATGGAGCATCATCACATCCTTTTTTTTTTTTGATCAATTTTTTAAAATTTATTTTCATTGTGCATCTCCAAAAGTACAATACAAAAACTAGAAAAGCACTCGGGGAGAGCAGACCTCTGCCAAGACAGATCAGTCCCCACCAAAATGTAATCATTTGTTCCTTGCGCCAGAATCAACATTTCCTGAAAATTTCATCAAAATCCACCCCACCCCCACCCCTGATCACCACTAAAATTTAATAATTTGTTCCTTGTGCCAGGATCAACATTTCCTGAAAATTTCATCTAAACCCCCCCCTCCCCCAATCACCACCAAAATTTAATCATTTGTTCCTTGTGCCAGTATCAACATTTCCTGAAAATTTCATCAACCCCCCCGATCACCACTAAAATTTAATCATTTGTTCCTTGTGCCAGAATCAACATTTCCTGAAATTTTCATCAAACAACGTCCCCCCCCCCCCCCCCCCCCCCGATCACCACCAAAATGTAATCATTTGTTCCTTGTGCCAGTATCAACATTTCCTGAAAATTTCATCAACCCCCCCCCCCCCATCACCACCAAAATTTGATCATTTGTGCCTTCTGCCAGAATGAACATTTCCTGAAAATATCAAACCCCCACCCCCCGATCACCACTAAAATTTAATCATTTGTTCCTTGTGCCAGAATCAACATTTCCTGAAAATTTCATCAACCCCGCCCCCCCCAATCACCACCAAAATGTAATCATTTGTTCCTTGTGCCAGTATCAACATTTCCCAAAAATTTCATCAACCCCCCCATCACCACTAAAATTTAATCATTTGTTCCTTGTGCCAGAATCAACATTTCCTGAAAATTTCATCAACCCCACCGATCACCACCAAAATGTAATCATTTGTTCCTTGTGCCAGTATCAACATTTCCTGAAAATTTCATGAAAATCCATAACTTTTAGAGTTATCTTGCAAACAGTCAAACAGACAAACAGACAGACAAAACCCTGATGAAAACTTGGTGGAGGTAAAAAAAAAAAGAAAGACATTCACATTTTATGATATAAGATTTTGTGACACACAAAGTATAAACCCCACCCCCCCAGAACCAATGGCAACCCCCATACCAACCCAAACTGAATCTCAAAATATTAAAACCACTAATAAAAAAAATACACGTACATAGATGAAAAAGAATATAACTTTACAGATAAGCATCATCACATCCTTATCACATCCATGATACTATAAAACTGAACATGGTTGACTTATCTCCACAGTTTTTGTAAGCTTCACTAAATCCAGTGAATTAGATACAAATAAACAACATCTCTGCATTATTAAATTCTAGATAACTCTAGACACAACCATGTAAAATGATTATTTTTTCCTGAAATATGTTCTCTGGCTTGTAGTTTTGACAGAGAGGAATGTGTGCATATGCCAGGTTTATTAGTGTTCACATCGGTCTGACCTCAGGGTGTAATGGGCTGTTTCTTCACTGTTACTTCACCAGATCATGTTACACTACCCATCCACCCTTTACTGAAAGCAACACAGAGAGGACAACGGCCCAAAACACTTACATGCAAATTAAGAAATGTATCAAACCAAAACACCACACAACATTTGGCATCCATTATTGATTATAGACACTAAAATAGATCCCAAATGTACTCTGTGTTCATCATAAAACTCACTACGACTGTTTTCCTGTGTGTAAACACGCAAAGGCATCCACATGTAGCTGTCTTTTACATGCAACGAATGTAACGTAAGAGCCAACCCCTGCATTTAAACCACAAGATGACTGTTTAAACTTTGTGTTATGACTACTTATTGGCTGGGACATAGGGATACTTGACACTATAATAGACACTATAAATGTACATGTCCTTGTAAGTATGTTTACCATGGCCGAAATTGCAGTTGTCAGATTTATATCCCATATCCTGTGTGGTTCCAGATCGCTAAGGATTATTATAGGGTTTTGGAAGTCTGTGTCTGCTATTGACAGATATATTTCTTTGTATTTATCAGGCTAGTTTATAAAACCTCACCCTCGTCAGCTAAATTGTACTCCTCTAATGCTTCTGATGAACACGGAGTAGGAATCAATATGTACACTGCAAAAATAAAAATCTTACCAAGTGTATTTTTCACATTTCTAGTCAAAATATCTCATTACACTTAAAATAAGACATAATCACCTAAAGAGTAACTTATTTTTAGACAATAGATCTTGAAAATCTTATTTCAAGAAATCTTACCAAGATAATTTTCACTTGTTCCAGTGGCTTTTTTTTTTTTTTTTTTTGCTTAATTCAAGCTAAAAATCTGCCAATGGAACAAGTGAAAATTATCTTGGTAAGATTTCTTGAAATAAGATTTTCGAGATCTATTGTTAAAAATAAGTTCTTATATCCCACTGAAAAGTTACTCTTTAAGTGATTATGTCTTATTTTAATCCCTTTAGCCCTATCAGCCCGCCCGCGGGCCAAAAAAAGTTATATTAACCCTTTCATGCATGAATTATGAGAACCTTTATCACGATTTTTTTCCTGAGTGTTTTTATCCCTCTTTAGGCATAAAAATAATAATTCTATTGATTTTTGTTAGCCTATTTTTATGGAGTTACAAAAATGTCCACTCAGCTGAACACCATGCATTTAGTTTTAGAACCAAAGAAACATGTATTTACTGAAACTGTGTGAAAACTATGAAATAAAAACATTTTTAATGCTGCCAATCTGATGTTTTCTCACATTTTAACATACTTGCATGGAGATAATATGCAAAAAAAAACCCTGTTAATTACAGTCTAATAACAATTAGCAGTTTTTTTACTCTCAAACATATTACTGCAGATCATGATCTGCAAACCTGATAAACCTGATCAGGTTTATCTAGACCAGCAAAGTTACAGTAATGGTATGAATTGCAGTGTATGGGATGATGCATAAGCGTCCACTGTGTTGGCTGATATGGAACTAAAACAACAAAATCAATGAATATACAAGAGAATACTTTTGAACAGCTGTCCACTGTAGTGACCAGTGTGCATGAAAGGGTTAATATTCATCTACTATAAAAATATAAGAAATCAGGACAATGAATGTTTTTTTCAACTTTTGCTCAAAGTTTAGACCCTAATGTTAATAAAAGTACATCAAAAGTGTATTTTAGTGCAAACTTTAATGTTCAAACATGATTTTTAATCTTTGTGGGGTGAAATATATACTATTAAAAATCTCCAACACGAACAATTAATTTATGCATATCATCGTCAATCCAGCCGAAAAAAAACAGGCAAGGATAAAAAATTCCAATTTCTCTTTTAGTTTCTTACAGTTTACTCAGGCGTAGTAATAGATACAATATTTTAGACAATGGGAATAGATTCTGTGAGGTCTCTAAATGTCCATAGACACCAAGAACATCCATATGAACCTTATTATTGTGAAGTAATTCTTCATTTACTTTGGGTATGTCTTTTTAGGCGTTTTTCCCCTGAAAATATAGCCAGGGTTTAACAGGTTTTAAGTGAAAAGCAAAATGGGCATTGGTTAAATTGGTCATTTAGAGAGCTACATCAGTATGTTATAGGATGTTGCAATAATTCAGCAGTTGGTGTAATAAGAGCAAATGATTTCATCTGAATGTAGAATGCTGTACACTAAGAACTAAAATATGGTACACCTTTGCTAGAATTGCATTTTTTTTCCTCTTCCTTGAATGTAAACCTAAGGTAAGGCTTTTACAAGGTAGATCTGAGTATTTGCACATTTATTTTAGATGAAGATTTTATCTACAATGGAAAAAAAAAACTCTAAAAACAAGCAAAAATAAATGAATACAAGACATTTTTGCTTGAATAAATGAAAAAAAAAAAAAAAAATCTGCCAATGGAACAAGTAAAAATTATCTTGGTAAGATTTCTTGAAATAAGATTTTCAAGATCTGTTGTTAAAAATAATTTCTTAAATCCCACTGAAAAGTTACTCTTTAGGTGATTATGTCTTATTTTAAGTGAAAAGCAAAATGAAAATCGGTTAAATTGGTCATTTAGAGAGCTACATCAGTATGTTATAGGATGTTGCAAGAATTCAGCAGTTGGTGTAATAAGAGCAAATGATTTCATCCGAATGTAGAATGCTGTACACTAAGAACTAAAATATGGTACACCTTTGCTAGAATTGCATTTTTTTTCTTCTTCCTTGAATGTAAACCTAAGGTAAGGCTTTTACAAGGTAGATCTGAGTATTTGCACATTTATTTTAGATGAACGTATGAGGTGACTAAAAAAACAGTGTATATGAATGGTTTTTATGGATGTTTTGTGTTATTGTAAAAAATATACAGAGGAAAATGTGTGTTAACAAAGCAAAGGAGGCGGATCTGTTTGATTATTAGTTTGTAAAAAGGGGGGTGAGAGTCAATAAGTTATACTCTTTCCTACTCCTTTTCAAGCGCAAAAAAATTTTATTTATTTATTTGTTTTGACCATGTTGTATGATTCTTTGTTATCTGATGATTCTATGTGCTCGAAATGAACTACTACTACTACTACAACATTTTATCTACAATGGAAAAAAAAAACTCTAAAAACAAGCAAAAATCAATTAATACAAGACATTTTTGCTTGAATAAATGAAAAAAAGAAAAAAATCTGCCAATGGAACAAGTGAAAATTACCTTGGTAAGATTTCTTGAAATAATATTTTCAAGATCTACTGTCTAAAAATATGTTCTAATATGTTTCACTGAAAAGTTACTCTTTAGGTGATTATGTCTTATTTTAAGTGTGATGAGATATTTTGACTAGAAATGAGAAAAATACACTTTGTAAGATTTGGATTTTTGCAGTGTTTGAGCATCCTTTTACGCCCATTGACATTGCAGGTAAGACAATAGATGAGTAATGATGAAGCTTAGGTGTAGTACTTTCATTGCTTTGAATGTATAGAGAGTGAGGAAGAAGTAGTCAGCCATCTCCGCCCTCTTTCATCATTTCCCCACACTCCTGCCCCCGAACCCACCTTCATTAAAAGTCACTAGAGGGTTATGAATGGGCCTGTCTGGCCCACTGCACGGCCTTGAAAGCCCAGCTGGTTCCTATTACAGACTCTCACAGTGTGCACGTGTTGAGTGTGTGTGTGTGTGTGTGTGTGTGTGTGTGTGTGTGTGAACGTACAAGTGTGTGAGAAAGAGAAAGACACAAGGAAAAAGAGCTCAGTCATCTGACACTGAGGGGTAACAGGTTCTGGTTAATCCCTGGCAGGTAGCTCTGATGAGACCCAGAATTCAGGTGCTGCCAGAGAAGAGTTTAAGGTGGAGGAAGGGAGGGAAGACTGTGTGTAGGTGGAGGTGGAGGTGGAGGTGGGAGATATAACTCTCATTTTCAAGCCTTATAGGGTGTCCTTCTCAACCTCATAGACCTTCATGTACTTTCTTCATCTCTCTTCCTCCTCCTCATCTTTGTCCTCAATGCTTCTATCTCCATCCTCCTCTTCCTTTTCCCCTCCTCCCTCCATCTATCCATTCCCCATCACTCACCTCCGTCAGTACCTTTCCACTCTTCTCCTCTCACCTACCTGCCCCTTTGTCATTTGTAGTAATAAATAAAAAAGTGAATAAGTGTTGTCCCTTTTTTTTTTTTTAGGTAGACATTATTTTCCTGGCAGCCATCCAGAGACAAGGATGGGATTTCGGGCCCCAAGCCAGACATTTTGGACCCATTTTTATGAAACTGTATAAATCTGAGTGAGCCAGATGCTCAGTCCCATGGCCTTTTGTTCTCATGTTAGACACTTATTGCAGCATCGGGGGGGGTTGAGCACCGAAAAGAAAAAAAGGAAAAAAAAAAAAAAACTGTTGAAATGAAACGTTCTTGGTACAGTAGCTTCATGTATCATCCAAACAAGGATAGATTTCATGAGTGTCTCAGTTTTGGTCAATTTGTTCAAGAGAAAAATGGGAGTTACAAGATTACGAGATTGTTATGAAATGTAATTACAGCATAAATCCACATTATCCCATAATATTTGAATTATATTCTTTTATAGGCCTTTAAATGCTGTAGAACCGTAGAAATGTACAGACAGACAGACAGACAGAAAGAAAGAAAGAAAGAAAGAAAGAAAGAAAGAAAGAAAGAAAGAAAGAAAAAGAAAGAAAGGACTGATTTAAGGCTTTATTGACGACATATGAACCATGTGCTGACATTAAATTTCTTTGACTGAAGTGAACAGATATCTGTACTATATCACAGCGGTAAATGGTGATGGCAGGAGAGAAAGTCAAAAGATAACATCTCTGTATTTTAACATTTTAGTTGTTTGACAGTATGGTTTAAATTGAGTCCACTGACACCATCCCCTTCCCCTTCTCTGTGTTCCCAGGCCTGTCTCGGGCCTGAGTAACTCGCCTCACTTACATTGAGGTTTACATTCTCATGCCCTCCCAACCACCAGACCCTCAGCGCCCACCCCCCACAAACAGATTTGTTTTTTTCCTCCTCTGTTTCTTTCTCTCCACAGCAACACCCTCATTCATGATAGCAACCTATACTACTACCCCCCCCCCCCCCCCCAGCTCTTCCACTCCCACCCCCCTCAAACTTAAACTGCTGCACAGTGCAACACATGTGCTTCCAATTAGGATTTCTTTTGTGAAGAAGTGAGGCTCCTTAGACCAGCGTCTCCTTGTATTCACACACCCCACTTTAGTTCACATGAACACATATGTGGACAAAACATTAGGCGCACCCCCTTGACACTCTGTTACAACCCCTTCGGTGCATTGCACATCCTAGTAGTCTCTACTTAGGGGTTCTGCTGCCTTCCTTCCAGTCAATATTAAAAAGATTTAGATGTAATGAGTTTCTTGGCAAATCAGGAAATGCAATCACACATATAAACAAATGCAATAAATCTTTTTATTTCTTTATATTCATTACACATAACATGTATCTCAGTAAGTAGTCTAACTAGACTACAGAGAAGTGAGTCGATTATCTTCCGTGTAATTACATGTCATGTTTATATTTTAGTCATTATTATTATTGTTTGTTTCTCAGTAGATGCTGCACTGCTATTTAGTGCAGTTCTGCTTGTGACCACTAGAGGAGCCCCTATGACACATGAAGACTATGGTCTTTTCAGTGATGAACAGACACACTGGTTGCTGGTGGAGAAGTTTGTATTAAGGGATATAATTTAACATTGAAAGAGATGTGACCTTAACATGAAACAGCCAACAGGGCTTAGTGGTCTTTTACATCAAAAACAATCTCAAATTGGACCACAACACCCTTTATAAGATATAAAAAATAAATACACAAGCATGTACCAAAACACACATTAGTTCATTGTTTACCAGTGACTCATGTCGCAGCATTGTTTAAGTGTAGTTGTTTTCTAGGCCGCTGCTGTGGCTTGTGATTGAAATTACTGTTGCCTGGGAAACGCTCTAATTTGGCTTCATTGTAGACATTGTGGTTTGAGCAACAGGTGCCTGTTATTTTTGGTTGCTTTGTTGCAGGTTGCTGTGTGCTTAAGTACTTCTGTTTGTTTGTGTGTGCATGTATGTGCATGGGTGTTTGCACATTAGATGGTGTGCTGATGTGTGTCCCACTACTCTACCTTTGCATCTTCAGAAGGACAGAAATACACACCCGCAAGCTGAGACAAGAAGGAGCAAATAAGGCTCTGCGGTTCGCCGAGCTCCACACCCAAGGGATCCGTAGCATTTGTTTACCAACCCCCCTCTAAGGTGTGAGATTTAAAAAAAAAAAAAAAAAAAAAATCTTAAAACCTCTCTTCGGGTTTGCACAAGCAAATAAGGCATGAGGGGAAAAAAATCAGGTTAGCAGTGTTTTGCGCTCTGAATCAACCGCCAGTGAACTTGACCTTTCAATGTTTCCATTGCACTGTGTAAGCTGATGCATAAAGGTTTGAGCTGACAGGTATGCTAAGTAGATACTGTCTGATTAGACTTCACAGTCACCAGCTCGCCATCTGTGATGTGAAACTGACAGTAATTCATGGATGGAATTGATTTAAGAAATGTTAAACTTCACAGACACATAGACATGGACAACTTCTAGATTAAATAACATCATAGATAAATGAATTTTCCACCGGACATGATAACCTAATGAGTCTACAATGAGGAGCTGAACTGAAATGATGCAACATGAAGCATTTCAGTCAATTTTACATTTAGAATTCAGTTGAATTTACATAAAAATGCATTATTTCTTTTATGCCTTAAAGCTCTTACCCTGGTTTAACCCTTTCATGCATAGTGGTCACTACAGCTATTCAAAGCTGTTCTCCTGTATATTCATGGATTTTGTTGTTTTATTTGCATATCAACCAACACAATGGACCCTTATGCAGAATCCCATACACTGCAATTTATACCATTACTGTAACTTTCCTGTTCTTGATTAACATGATCTGCCATAACATATTTAACATATTTAAGTGTAAATTAACTGCTAATTATTACCTCCGCCAAGTAACGATGGAACTTATGTCTTCATTGGAGTTTGTCTGTTTGTTACCGTGGCCAAGGAGGTTATGTTTTCATTTGTCTGTTTGTTTGTTAGTTAGTTTGTCTGTGTGCAAGATAACTCAAGAAGTTATGGACAAATTTTGATGAAATTTTCAGTAAATATTGATACTGGCGCAAGGAACAAATGATTAAATTTTGGTGGTGATGGCGGCGGGTGGGAGGGATTTTCCTTGGCAGAGATCTGAGCACTTTTCTAGTTATTAGACTGTAATTAACAAGTTGGGGTTTTTTTTTTGCATATTATCTGAGTGAGTAATAACTAGTATTATAGTATGTTAAAATGTGAGACATCAGATTAGCAGCATTAAAAATGTTTTTATTTCATTGTTTTCACACAGGATGCCAGTAAATGCATGTTTCTTTGTTTCAAAAAGTAAACGCATGGTGTTCAGTTGAGTGGACATTTTTGCAACTCCATGAAAAATAGTTTCATAAAAATTTTTCAATCACATTGTTTTTTTCATGCCTAAAGAGGAATGAAAACACTCAGGAAAAAAAAAAAAATATTGATTAAGGTTCTCATAATTCATGCATGGAAGGTTTAATAATTTTTGGATTGAACTAATGGTCCTTGCACATCTTACCAGGTAATAGAAGTCACAGGCTGGGCAGGTTTTCACCATAGTGCCGCCTACACAGAGCTGCACATTTTAAAAGTGCTGAAAGCTTAAGATATATCTGGGTCATGCCAAATTAAACTTCAGACAAGCGCTGTAAACTGAAAGCTAGTGCTGCTGTGGTCAGAACTGACTACCATACACAAAAATACACTAGTCATACGCATAAATATAGATACACACAAACACATCTCATTCTTCTTCACACATTCAAAGCATTAAGTGATAAATGTCTTGCAACCATTGGGCTCTTTCGACCTTAGCCACTGTGTCCACCCTGCAGAGGCTCCAGGGAGTCCACCTCCCTCTGACCTCCTGCCTGGCTGATCTATGTCCGAGAAAGAGGGAGCCGCATAGAGGGAAAGAGAGTGGTTCTCTTACCCTGTGACCTCTCCCCAGGCCAAGCGGAGAGCCGAGCTGAGCTGAGCCCACCACACCACATGAGCCCACGCTGCATGTTGCCTCCCTCCTCTGTTATTCCAACTCTCTGGTTACAGTCTTAAACCCAAGGGGGTCTTTAACAGGGGCCTTGGGATCACAGGCCTGACTGTTAACAGCTCCAAGGTGAAAGGCCTCAGATGCCGCCCTAAGCCCCTCCATGTTACTCCCTTGCTCGGCCAACTCCTCAGAGACTTCCGCCTCCTCCTTCTTAGGGTTCTTGCAAGACAGCGATGCCTTTTTGGATATCATATTTTTGACTAGTCGAGACATAAAAGAACAATTTAACTTGTATTTTATACTTTTTAACTGTGTTTTTGAATACATATTTCAGTATGTTTCTAATAATTAACACTAACCTGTCATGCCAGGGGGAGTCCAGACCAATGTTTATCTGATTTCAACATGTCATGTAAGTCGCATAAATATTGTTTCCTCACAAGATGATGGATTGCTCAAGAGAAGATGAACTTCTAATCATTCAAATATATGCATGCTTGTCAACTAACTATTCAGCTTTTGTTTCAGCCCCTTCCCTGACCCGATAATTTATCTTTTTGACAGTGTGGCAGTTTTTAGCTCAGTGAAATTCCCATTATCTCTCAAACCATTATCTTCTTATGTACCACATTTAAACTTGTCAAAATCAATCCAGCTGTGGTAATTGATGTGTGATCCACCGCAGGCCTAAAGACCTTCTGCTCTTTTTGTCAAAATTACACATGTCATTTTCTATCTAAGAACATGCCTCTCAATGTAATAGTTGTTCTTTTTTTTTTTTTTTTCGCACACAAGAGAGATTTGTCTTCTTTGTCATTACCATTTGACTCATTGACTGCCTCTTATCAGTTAATCACAGTGATTCTAAATATACATGAAATAGATTTTGGATAATAGTTAGGGTTGCATGTCATTAGATTATTATATCCTAATTAAACATTAATCAGAAATAAACAATTTGTGTTCCTGCTCTGATGCAAAAGCAAATATAATATAATTAAACTGATCAAATTTAGGCAAAAAGTCCCAATGTTTGCTGTCATCTTGTTCAGCTGCAGTAAACAATATTAAATCACAACCTGTAACAACAAATTTCATCCTGACAGTGGTATATGACCTCAGTTGCTTCTACAAATATGTTTTTTCAATGCTCTCAACCTGTCAACCTGTGCAAAACACTGCCAGATGGTGCATTGTGATAATAATCATACTGTATATGATGTGTCTAGCCGGCCTGAGGATTTCCTCTGGGAAGTGTCTGGCTGTAGTTGTGATGATGCTTCATTGAAAATGGGTGGAGGTCCACTGCTCAACAGTTTTACAGTCTGCTTTAGGTGAGGAGCAGAATGACCCTCTTTCCTTCGCCCTGGTAGCAGACTTACAGAACTAGATAACTGATGTAACACATGTAAATTCTTCTCAATGTATGTTTCACTCTGATTTTACTTCAGAAAGTTCATCCAAAAAAACACAGCTTTGACATGGTTTAAATCATATGGCCCTCAGTTTTACACAGATGGACTTAAAGGCTGGTATCAACTCTTCATAAATTGTTTTTTCCCAACTGAACTTTCTTAAGCCTCCTCGTATATCTGCCTTGGTCTTATCCACATTCACCATAGTAGGCGATATGGGTGCTTCAGTGAAACTGGGTTCATTTTGGTATCTAGTACTTCAGCAATTTTTTTTAGAACTAATAATAACCGTGAAATTTAGACACATTTCCCCCCAGGATGTACCTATGGATGACCTCGGATGAATGCAAAAAAATTACTCTTGCTCTGAGCCATCCCAAAATTAATACATTTTATAATAAAATATTGGGGCCAAAAATAGGACCAAAATTGGGACATGAAAAACAATCTAGGTGTCAGTGCATTTGATCTTGAAAACACGGTCTTATATACTGCTATAAATAAAGACACTGTGTGAAATTTGATGATCCTAGTGGTTTTTCTAATCCAAACGTGGGTTTTTTATGAATCAGCAGTCTCATTCCAGGTTTCCCCTTCGTGTCCATTCACGTTACATGCGAAACCTGCCCATTTAAATACATATAAATCGTAAGTAATTTTGCAACAGCGGTCATTTTTGTGAAAAACTCTGCCTTGCATAATTCGTTCGATTCCCAAAATGTACCTCTGAGAGAATAAAAAGATATTCAAAAAAATAGTAGCAGGTAATTTTCATGTCCTTTTTTTTACCGTATTACATGCAGACTTTTGTATAAGAAATAATATTAAAATAATATAAAAATGTTGTAGTTTATTTATCAGGACATGGGTAGTTGTTTGTTTACCTGCTTTACTAGTTCCAGCTACTTCCTGTAGCCTTCATCAGAACAGGAAGTAGCTGAAACTAGTAAAGAGGTAAACAAACAACTACCCCTGTCTTAATAAATGAATTATCTACAATAATTTTATGTGGAAGACAGTATGAAACTCTACCAGAATATAAAAATGGGTTTTATCTGAAAATAGTTTCTCTTTTATTTTCAAAATAGACCCAAAATGCTTCCAAACTTGCTTCATAACATTAGTCTATATCTAGTTTGAATTTTTAGGCCCTCTGCCCTGTTTTTAGGGACCAGTTTCATAGAAGCACCTGTATAGAAATATCATTTTCTACCAAATACCAAAATATACAAGGTGTCCACAAAGTCTCTTTACAATTCAAAAAATGTATTCCAAAGCAATTGACGAGATATGTTAATCAGATTTGTTCTATGTACTCAGTGATTATCAAAGTTTTTAATCACATCGTGGGATCATATGTAATCGAATCATTGGTCCATTTGTCTTAAAGGAGAGATCACTTAGTGCAAATGTTAACCTGAACATGTATCACCACAACTGGATGACCTCCAACCAGCCATCATTTTCTAGATAGATGGTGCACCACCACATTGGAAACCGCATGTTGCTGAGTTCCTAAATCAAACATTTCCAGATCGGTGGATTAGAAGCGATGGCCCAGTTCCCTGGACACCTCGTTCACCAGATATCACCCCCCTGGATTTCTTTCTATGGTGTTATATTACAGATATCATGTATCGAACAAGGATAACAAGGACATTAACAACCTGAAGTAAAAGATCACTAATGTCATTGACACCGTTCATGAGACTGTGATAAAGCCAACATGGCAAGAAATCCAGTTCTGTCTTGATGTGCTTTGTGCAACTAATAGTGCCCATATAGAGGTGAATTAACCCATAAAGACCCAAACAGCCACAGACGGCCAAAACCATCTACTGATCTAAACTGATTAATACCTGTTGATCCTCTAATCAAATCAATACATGTAAATAATTGGTGTAAAATACAGTTTGTCATCTTTTCATGATCATCAGATATGACCCATTTTGGACGTTCAGAGGCTCCGTAGTGGACATGGAAACACTGTCATCTTCTTGAACATTCATTCACCAGTAAAACCAATGGAGTTGGATCAATGACAGTGGATGGACACGCTTGGTTTATGTTCAATTAATGACATATTTTGTTGAAAAAGTCACATTTTCTTCAGTTTCCGCTGTTTCTGATATTATAACAATCAACTTTAATCTGAGGTTTTATGAACATCTACATGGTCAGTAAATTAAACATGGGGAAAATACCTGATTTTCACTGAAAAAAATGCAAGAGACAGAGGATATTATTATAATAAAAGGTGATTAATCACTTAAGAAAGGTTAAAAATAGAGAAAAAATCCTTTGGAAGCTGCCACAAAAGTAGCTCTGGGTCTTTATGAGGCAATAATGAGGCAAAAAAAAATGCAAAAACCTTCTATATCTACTTTTTATTTTGTAATAAATTCCACAGATTCGTCTGTTCATTTGTTACCTCTGCCAGGAGGTATTGTCATCACTTTGTTTGTGTGTTTGTTTGTTTGTTTGCGTGTTTGTTTGTTTGCGTGTTTGTTTGTTTGTTAGCAACTTTACGGGAAAACTATTCCAACCATCTTTACCAAATCGGATCCACAGGCCCTGGGATGAACCCATTAGATTTTGGGCCAAGTAGGCCAAAGTTCAAGGTCACAGCAAGGTCACAAAATCTCAAATTTTCCTATCTCTCATCACTGATCAATTCCCGAAAATTCATAAACAATTCAAAACAACTCCGATTAGTCTCCAATTTGATACACCCGTGGCTTATAACAACATCTTGTATCTGGCACAAAATTGTCCACATCCACTGTGGAATGTGGACTCTGTGGACATTTCAATTTAACATTGAAAATCCCATTTACGACATATTTTTCATTATAACTCAACAAATATTGACTGGAATTTAATATAATTTGACATATACGTGACTGGTACCAAGCTTCAACTTTCTCTGCTGTATGGAAAAACCTTGAAATTGTTTAATTTAAAAAGAAATAGTCCATCCACACATGCACACCGTTCGGGGTGCTTGGCAGAGGTTTGCCTTCTCTGAACACTTGTTTTGGTAATAAATTTGTTGTTGTCACCCTGTATGTCTAATATATAACTCAACAGACCACTACTGAGACTAAGATACACTACTCTAATGATAAGGTCATTTCTGTTAGTCTTCTAATCATTCTGCTCTTTTGTCTTGTTTTGTGGTGACCCTTACAGTTTTACTATCTCAGTCGTACAGATGCATCACACCTACGCTGGTCAGCCAGTGGCCTTGCTCCCCTATTGTCTCCCATCCCTCCAGTCATGACCCCGAACACCACACTGCAGGGGTCTGTTCCTATTTATAATGGGGGGTTTCCTCCTCTTGTATTGTTGCTGTTTGCCAGCACTTCCTCCTTTCATTCACTGACCTCTTCTCTACTTCCTGTTTGTGCGGCGATTCAGTGGTCATCCCAAGGGTAGCGTGGTTAATACTCTCAATTACTCTGGTAAAGGGAGGGTGTGTCTGAGGTGGAATGGAGTAGAAGAATCTAAATCATGTCTGGCTTGGGTGCAGTGTGTGTTCTTGTTTGGTTATATCATCCTGTTGCAACAAAGTAAATAGCTGCAAATGCACTGTCCCTGGTGGGATTAATAAAGTTGTTTGTAAGAGGATTACAATAGATTCATTAAGAAGATGCATTTGTCCTTAATGACTTCTATTTCCTTGATGAGTTTTGTTTTGTTGTTGGCCGAAGTCCCTATAATATGTGGACAGAAGGAAGTTGAAACCCAAAGCTTTCCAAGTACAAGAGGTGTTTTACATTCCAAGTTCTATTCGTGTCCACTGGAACAGGAGGTATACTGCACATCGAAGCCAATCAAACAAGACATACAAGACAAAACACATCACCTCAAACTGTCGCTAGGAAAAACCTACTCTATTTATTGCATAATGGTCAAATGAGGTCTTGGAACTTCATTCCTCAACTACTTTCCATTTTCATTTGTTTAGAGGATTATTTCCAAGTGGATTTATGGTTGTTAAAATACACCCGACTATGGAGATAAGTTTGTGAAATCAAAAAACACATATACTCTTCATCAGGGTGTGATTTGTCAAAAGGGAGGATGTTTTTGTTTTGTTTTTTTTTTTGTCTTGGCGGGGGGGGGGGTGTTATATACATTGGGGTGCGGTCCAAATGAAACTATCACTGGTGTGAAATGAAAGTGAATCTTTACATACTTTGAACGTCCAACTCCTGGGTTCTATACCTTAATTATACAGCAGATCTTACACGAAACTTCTAACCTGTATCAATTGGGCACACAAATACTGGGCCCCATTAATTTGTCATATTTAACCCCCCCCCGCCCCTTTATGGCACTCCAGTGCATGGGGGGACATTAGTGAATTCTGAGACTGCTGTCAGTTCGGCTCAGGTGAACATTAGTGCCAGTAATGGAGGATATAGGTATAAGAAAGCTGTCACAACCTGTCTGTTATTTACATTGTTTGGTTGCCCCCCCCCCAAACGATGAAATTCATTGAAGAGAAATAGAGATGTAAAAACCAGAAGGGAGGGTTGATCCCACCCAACAAATCACACTCTGCTCTTCATGACCTTGCAAAACTGGATGATATTTGCTTCTTTATATGAAGACTTTTGGAATAAATCAGAATGAGTGCTCAATGTACAGCCACTTACCACAAACACTGATGAACTCTAACAGCAGTGCACAAATTACACAAATGACTTTATTTATTCAGTCTTACTCTAAGTAACTTTTCTGTAACTTTTCCTGCCACCAAGGACCCATTATTTATCAATTTATAGAGATCCAGGCTGGTGGTGTGCAGTCGCCTCTGAGTGCAGAACAATCTGTGAGTTCCACTTCAGATCTTATGTCCCAAGGGAAACCTTTTTATAGTTTAACAGGAACCAACCCTCCCCTGTGGTTTCTACTCATCTGTGTGAATGACATAGTTTTCTTCATTATTTATCTCTGTTATTTTCTTCAGTGTTTTTGTTCCTCACGCAAAGTAATCAGCCGTCATAAAGCAGAAGTGACATATACATATATTTTTGTATAGTGATGGTGACGCAAAGGGTTAAAAACAATAATGTTTTACTGCTTAAACTCTAGATCTCATACACTTGTGTCAGTTCTGTGCCATTTTTTTTCAGCTGTTTAGATGAGCAATTGAAAATAAACAATGAAGTTGACACTGCAATTCAATATCAAACAATATCCAGTACAACAATGAGTGAAGTGTGGGCAATACGACCGAATGGCCAACCATTGATGCATAGTTCACTTTGTTGCCCAAACGATGTTGAAACTATGGCAGGAAATGATGTAAATGGTGACCTGGAGTGCTAAAAACATTGTGTAAAGGGAGTCTCATGAGAGTCTGGATGACAATGGATCAAAATGAGACTGGGAACAATGGAGCACAAGTTACTGACAACATTCACAGCCTCGTCCAGATGCTAGTGTGAGAAAAAAAAATAGTTTGATTATTTGGACCTTTGAGCTGTTGGAGCCAAGGCTACAGCCCACCTGGATGTTACAAAGCTCCGTCATACAGAGATGGGAGGCTGAACTCTAACTCATGGGTTCTTATCTCATTCCGACATCTGTTTGCATTGGGTCTTCCAGATGTTTCCTGCTTGGCTTCTGCTGATTTTTTGCAGGGCCAAGAGCCTCCGCACTTGCCTGTCCTCCCAGTCCAGTGTTGGTGCTAGACCTTTGGGTCCCATCAGACGTGTTTACCTAAGGCCCCATGGTGATAGTTACTTGGCGACAAGGCTAAATCATATTCCAAATGTCATCATCTGCGAGTGGGAGAGGCAAGTTATTTTTGATACAGGGCAAGTACTTTGGCCTTCAAGAGGGAGGATTTTTTTTACTGATTACTTTATTATCCAAAGGATATTATATATTGTACTCTCTATATCTGCTATGCTGACCCACATTAAAAATAGCCAATCAAATGTGATAATCAGCCAACTGCAGTTCAGTCATTCAGGCCTACGTGACTCCATTCACTGTTCATTACAATTTCCTAATAAAGTCCTTTGTTTATATTAAAGATAGTTTGGATGGCAGCCAAAGTCACCTTTCCACTGACTGCACGTCTAGCTAAAATATTAACAATACATCCATCTTGTATTTTTATCACGGATACATTTCATAAACATGCTTAAGCCTCATGTACAGTACATTACACAGCTTTGACTTTATTACTCACAGTAGGATCACCTTCAACATTTATCATGATGCATATCGATAGAAACTCTTTAGTTAGGGGCAGCAAGAACTAGTCAGCATGTCAAGTGTGTATTAGGACTGAACCAGACCCTTTCTGCTAAAATATTCTACTGCGACATTAAAATTAATATGATGCTTTTTTTTACACTTAGGGATAATTATTAGAATATGAATGCATTAGTTGTAATAATAATATTGTTATTATTATTTGTGGCATCATCCTTTGTATCTTAACCAATAAAGACCCAGTGCTACTTTTATGTCAGTTCCCAAATGATTTTTTTCTCTCTATTTAACCATTACCAAGTGATTTGCTACCATTTATTGCAAATATTATCTTCATTATTTTGCATTTTTTCATTGTAAATCAGGAATTTTCCAATATTTAATTCACTGATCATGTAGAAGTTGAGGGTTATTTTATTAGAAACGGAGAAAACTGATGAAAAAGTGGCTTTTTCAGTCAAATCTCTCATTAACTGAACATAAACCCAGTGTCTCCGTCCACTGTCATTGAACCAACTCCATGGGTTTTACTGGTGAATGAATGTTGTAGAAGATGACGGTATTTCCACATTCACTACGGACCCAGTGAACATCCAAATGGGTCATACCTGATGAACATGAAAAGATAACAAACTGTATTTTACACCAATTATTTATATGGACTGATAGGATTAGTGGGTCAACAGGTATTAAACGGTTAAATCAGTAGATGCTTTTGGTCACCAGTGGATGTTTGGGTCTTTATGGGTTAAATCCACCATTGACTGTGAGCTCCACGTGGATTGGCTCACGTTTTGTTCTCTTGATTTAGCTGTAGATCTGTTTGGAGATTTACTGTACATAGTGTGCCTGTTAGCAGTGCAGGGATCAGCGTTTTATTGCAGCTTGATAACACTTGTAGAAAGTCTCTCACAAACCGCTGAGACACTCTATCATCTCTGACAACAGTGGAGACTGGTTGCCTATCTACTGTTTCATCCTTCTCATCCTGGTATACTTCTTCAAACTCACAGTCTCACCCTCCTCTCTGCTAAAGTACCCTCCATCATATCACACCCGTTCCCCCCATACTTCCTACTTCCTCCCATCCCTCCTCTTTGTGTCTGTAACTAATCCAGTTTGTTTTGTTTTTCCACGGAAATAACATATACCTCTGTATACTGATGCACTGTAACCATGCTGTGTTTATATGTTCAGTGCAATTAACTTGGAGTGTACGTAGGCCGTTGCATTGTTCAAGGTTCAGAAAATAACATCTGTTGGAATGCACGTCACTAGATGTCTGTCACACTAGGTTGCAAAGCTGCAAGGCGAGGAAAAATCTCGACACAAGCGGTAGAATGCATTACATCATGAAATAAGTGTCTGAAGCCTCGCAGAGACATTGTTTGATGGTTTGGCAAATGCATAAGTACCTCTACTCTTCACCCACACATACAAACCTACATCTCCAGACAAAAACAAAAGTTCATGATCACTTTTTCCACCTACCTTTTGCAAAAGAATTATAATTTTGAGGAGCTTTGTTGACACTTTGCGTAAAATGTGCTCATAATGGTGTAGACGCCGTCGCATTGGGGTGTGTTTTACTGTATGTCAGTGTGGTTTCTCAGTGTGCGTCAGTGACAGCACTCTCGTGGCTTTTTTTTTTTTTTTTTTTTTTTATCTTCTTGATTTGAAACCATTTCCACAGAATAGAGAATTCAAGAAAAGTCCCATCAAGTTGAAATGCACTGACAGGTATCCTGTAGATACATGAACAGCTGTTAGTTCAGTATGACAGACATAAGATACCGTATAGTAGTAGCAAAGGAAATTGTAGAATGTCAAGAGCCCCTGCCGTACTGTGTAAATCTGTTATCAATTTTGAGTTATTTCTAAATGTCTATTCCTGGTGAGTTACTGTACCTACATCACTGGCACTGATATTCACTGGCTTTCAGGCAGTGGATCTATTTAATATCCTCCTAAGTTTCATTTGAATTGTAAGGATCAGAGCATATTTATAGGATGTACTGCCAAGATGTGTGATTCTTTCCAGACCGTTTGGCACAAGGCTTTGCAGAGTGCCCTGCAGATGGTTCTTTTATTCACCTTATCTGCCTTTTTTTCCCCTCTTTGTATCTCATTTTTCTTTCATAAAATGCTTTGGCTCAGTCTTTTTTGGAGAACGAAAGAGGAAATCCATCAGATCTGCAGTGGTGCACCGTACCTCCTGGCTCATAAATTGTACATGCCTTGAAGTAACAGGAAGTACAGGCCTAATAGGGTGTATCCTTCAGGTTTCCTGTTAGGTTAGCCCATTGGGTCTGGGGTATTCTACCTTACCAATGGATCATAAGACATGACCCCTTTTGTGTCTGCTGTGCCTTTTAATGTAGGCTCTGGCCAATGTTAATGTTATGCTTTGTATTATTGCCATTTTGTAACAGACGTTGATATAAGAAGGGTCTCCGTCTAAGCTGGCCATCAATGTCTTGTTTGCATGGTAAAGAAATACGAGGCTCACATTTGTCAAGTAGTTATTGTATTTCCATATCATTACCGAAATCATACTCTTTCATATGCACACATGCATGCATGACACATGGCAGACTTGATTCAATTCCCAGCCACTCTCTTGGTTTTCTAAAGGATGAAATGTGGTTGGCTTAGAAAGGGTTTGATATGAGTACAAGAAACTCCAAGCTTAGAATGGCAAGAGAAAGAAGGAGGTGATCAGGTGCCCCATCTGGATCCAATCCCACCTGGGCCCAGATAAAAATAGCAGCAGGGTGATGGGCCATAAGCACACCACCCCTTCAGTTTTTACAAGGAAGAGAGATGTGTAGCTCCGAATTTACCTTAAATACTTGACCCGATGTATCATCTTTGGAACTGACTGCTTTTGCTTTTGTTTCTTTGCAAATACCGAATCATCCACCTTCCTTATTCCTCTCATCGGCCCGTTCTCACCCCTCATGAATGGGTTGCAGGTGTTGGAAGGAAAGCTTTGCGCCACACTGAGCAGTCATCGCAGTTGGTTCTGCTGGTGAGGAGTTGGCCACGGTTTCATCACTGAATTGAGTGAGGCCTTTGAACCATGAGGGTCATCCCCCTTGTGCCTCTTTTCACAGATAAAATGCTAAGATAAGACATGTTGAAAGGATATGTTTCCAATTTGACTCGTGCCACCCTTATCCTGCTCAGCCTCTCTCCCCCCCCATCATCTTTCTTCTTATCTCCCTCCCTCTGTCTGCCTCCCTGTCTGCCTCGGTGCATGTGTCAGACAGCTGATTAATTCCCCAAAGGAAAAAGGTGGGGGGGGAAGGAGGGAAAGACTAGGGAACACAAGAGGTGAATTGATAAATCATCTCTTTATTCATCCACAGGTAAATATAAAAACATGGCCATGCTCAGAAATACATAGATCTACCTCTGACACCAACAGATGCTCTGCATTAATGTCTTCCTGGCCATAAAATAATAATTTAAAAAACAGTTTCTACACACAGACCCTGGGGATGACTTATCTCTACCACACTTGTATTCGCATGTATCCAGTTGATTCAAGAGGGTGTGTGTGTGTGTGTGTGTATTTGGTAACACTACAGTGAGTCAGTATTTGTTATACGTGATGTTTACTTCATTAAACCTTCTTAGAATAATAAAGGAGCTGCAGGTTATCAGATAGAGGCGTTATTAACCTGTTAAGTCCTGGGCCATTTGTTTTTAGCCAGAATCATGTCAACATAACCCAAACATAATGGATAGCAGACGTTTCATACATATTAAACCAAGTTATAAGTAATAAGATAAACTTTATAATCATCTTTTCACACTGTGTCATTTATTTTTTTTTGCTCTTCTCTGCCTCTTTCAGTGAGTTTTAGCAATAAACAAATAATACTTGTACTGTTGGATCTGCTCAGTGTTAGCTTAGCAGTGCAAAGATTATTGCATTGGTGTTTAGTTTTATTAAATTATTCATGACCAGTGTTGGGAGTAAAGTGTTACAAAAGTAGTGCACTACAGTAATGGATTACTTTTTGCTGTAATACAGTAGTGTAAGGCATTACTAATCAGTTTTCAGTAATATTTAACTCGGTACATATTCAATAGCACTTGCGTTAAAACACACTTTTCGCCCATAATTTAATTGCTCAAATGAGAGGATAAAAGAAACAAAAAACAGCAAGACTGTGAGACCTTATGGAATCAAAAATGCGGTAGGAAAGGTCTATTTCCTGTTGGTGTTCAGCCAATGGGTGAAGATGATAGAAGACAGTACATCGGCCACACAGGCGTATGCTCATTGTCAAGGGACGATTTGAGTATTGGACGATGTGAGTCGTGCATGTGAGTCAGCCATCTTTCACTACAACGATCTCGCTAGGACAAATCATAACCTCCACCGCTCAGTTTCCCCCAAATTTAGATCACAACATTTGTCCGCTGGATAGGCTTTCAACTGTGAAAGAAACCGAAAGTAGGCATATACTTCTGATTGCTAGAAAGATACTCCTTGAAGCTAAAGTTTCTGTACTTTAATATAATTTGACTCATATGGCAGTGATTTGTCCTAACGAGGTTGCCGTAGTGAGTCATAAAAGATGGCTGACAGAGATAAATGCTTCTACGCGTGCGCGACACACATCGTCCAGAGACTCAAATCGTCCCTTGAAACTCATTACTAACCCTAACGCTGCTTTCAAGAAGCTAGTTAGCATGATCCCTGTGATCAGCAATGACAAGGTAAGCTAACGTTTCTATGACTGGTTAGAATTCTTTATCATTTGTGGATTTATCTACCGGCGTCCTCGGCACCACACTCCCTGTTTGAACATGCAAAATGTTGAAAAAAATGGAAATGTTCCTGTTGGGATTCGAACATCGTAGATAGGGATGGGAATCGTAAAGAATTTAATGATTCCAATTCCATTATCGATATTGCTTATCAATCCAGTTCCTTATCAATTCTCTTATCGATTCTCACTGGGTGAGGGAATAAAAGAGTACAAACGGGTGTGTTTGCATCAACTGTCTTTTATATTTCCATCTCTGCACAGAAAATATAACATATACAGTATGTACAAATAATAATAACAGATGACGCCGGGCCCAGTTCGACTCGGCTCAGATTGTCTCCCGTTGTTGTGCACTTCATTTCCTTTCCCTTCTTACCTTCGGAAACTTGTACTTGAGGAGTTACGATGTTTGTTGCCCACACTGGAACCGGCCCTGCGTTCACTCTGCCGCTACATTCACAAGTGCCGCTAGGTAGCGTATCAAATATGTGACATTCCTGTAAATGATTCACATGCTGTGGACAAATGTTTGAGCAGATTGGAGGGATTCCACTGTTTTGAAGACACGGAAGCTTTGCAAGTGTCCCAAGTAAGAAGACCTGGTGTCATCTTTATAGACCATTTCTGCCTCAACGCCATGTTGGCTACATTCTGACCAAAACAATGCAGCGTACGTGTGACGTCATTGCACATGCACAACGAAGGCGGAATCGATAAGCAGAATCGTTAAGCAGGCAGGCAAACGATTCCAAGGAATCAAGCTACTAGGAACCAGTTCTCAAAAAGAACCGGTTCTCGATTCCCATCCCTAATCGTAGACCATAGCGTCACTTTCCGAGCTACCCATCCACATGTACTTCAGGGTGAAACTGTATGTGTCCCAAGCTTCTGCTAGCTCTTCTATTGGGGGGTTGGTCTACTGCACACACTCCATTTATGAGAGTCTATATGTAACTTAAAAGTAATACAGGAGTCATGAAACGCATTACAATTCTAAGACAGTAATATTGTAAGATATGGAATTACTTTTAAATAACAGTAACAAGTAATCTGTAATGGATTACCATTTTAGAAGTAACTTGCACAACACTGTTCATGGCATACGCTGGTCTTGGATAGTTAGCTGGGTTTAGATATGTGCCCATTTAAGTGCTTGTTTACAATGTGTTCAATTTTCCCAGCTGTTGTTTTGTTGAGCTTTTGCCTGACATTCTTCTGGTACATGGATGTATAGAATGTATGTCTCATAGTGTTACCATGGCAACACAGACAGAACTGCCAAGGCCACTAGTCCTAACAGGCTACAACACAATGTTTTATTTATGTGGCTTTCAGTTATAAGTTCAACTTTGATGACACATTTAGAGTAAATGGAGTAGTACTGACATATGTTCTTAGTCCTATCCAACAACAAGGTAATTATTATACTAATTAAGGTATACTTACAAAGGGTTTATATGATGCTACTTTCTAACTTATTGTCTAATGTCATCAGTCTCACAGTTGTAAACATTTGAACCCTTTCATACATAAATTCTGAGAACATTAATGAAGATTTGTTTTTTTCCTGAGAGTTTTTATTCCTCTTTAGGGATGAAAAAAACCATGAAACATTTTTATGAACCTGTTTTTTACGGAGTTACAAAAATATCCGCTCAGCTGGACACAACGGATTTAATTTTAGAAGCAAAGAAACATGTATTTACTGAAATACTGCCTGAAAACTATGAAATAAAAACATGTTTAATGCTGCTAATCTGATGTTTTCTCACATTTTAACATAGCTGTATGGAGATAGTATGCAAAAAAAAAACATAACAATTAGCTTTTTTTTTTTTTTTTTTTTTTTTTTTTTTACACTCAAACATGTTACTGCAGATTAGGTTTACCTAGAACAGCAAATTTACGGTATTGGTATGAATTACAGTGTATGGGATGATGCATAAGTGTCCACTGTATTGGCCTATATGGAACTAAAACAACAAAAACCATAAATATGCAAGAGACCACCTTTGAACAGCTGTCCACTGTAGTGACCACTATGCATGAAAGGGTTAAGGTCATTCATTCATTTCCAAACCACTTAGTCCTCAACAGTTCGACAATTCATAAGCCTTTTTTTGTTTTGTTTTGTTTTGCTTTTCATCTGCACTTTATAAAGTAAGTTTACTTGTTTAACAGAACAAATAGCACATGTCTGACAATGTTAATAATTTGTTAGAAGAACTTTCATCTGGCAGTTTGGAGATATTTCAGAAGAATTTGATGCATCAAATGAGGCTAAATTAAAGGCTTATGAGCAATAAATGACATAAAAAATGACATATTAACTCTTGTTAAAGCTATTGAACATCGTATTTACACATTTTAATTGGTACCATCATGACTAAAAGCACACGGTAATGACTTAATAACTTACAAAGGTCTAGAAAACCAAATCCCTTGTTCCAGCTGTTATCAATGCTATAATTATTATTCTGTACTTTCTGTAAACACTGAAACACAAGTTGTTTCTGTAATGAATGCATTCCATGAAGATTTCCTCCAGAAAATGTTGCTCTAATTATGTTTAACAAGGTTTGAAATATGCAACAATGTGAGAATGATGTTATCCAGTTCACATTAAATCCCAAGCGACTTTTTAATTTTTCTTCAGAGAAACACTTATATTTTATTCCCACCACCTGCTCTTGTTTCTGTCTTTCCTTCATCTTGCCTTACCACCTCTGTGAGGAGGCTGTTCTTGAATTAATGTGGCTGCTGTAGCAAGGTTTGTGTTAATTAGCAGTTACTAGCTGTGCATATGCTAAATACGTGCCTTGTTTCAGTGGAATTACATCATTATTTTAGTGACATTTAATGGTGAATGAAACAATGCCTCAGAAACTACAATTTTAACATCCAAGATTATACACAGAGCATCAAATAACAGTCTTAAAATCATAGGTGAAACAGTGATATGCTTCATTTCCTTTCTGACAAGCATGTTGCTTCATAAACAGGAAGTAAGAGGCAACTAAACAAATGCTGCAGTTTATGTTTGGCATCAACTTTCCTTAAACTGCTTATCTGTCATAACACATGGTATAAAATTATTAAATGGGGGATCCCACTGGTGTCTAAACTGCTGCTTTGAAACCAATAGTTCATTTTGTCTTTGCCAAGGTGATTTTTTTGGAGATGGAAGTAATCAAATTTGGATTAAAAAAAATAAAAAAGGTGGAATTATGAGAGCCCAGGGGGTCAGAAGTGAGTTAATGCTAATAGGTAGCTTACTGGCTCACAGGAAAAATGGTAAACTGAAGTAAAAATTAATTTTACAGTTGTGTTGGTGGAGCCTAAAAAGGACAACTAGAGTCAACCTGTCTAAAATAAATGTGGTTTACTCAACAAACCAAAACTCCAAAGACTCAGCAGGTAAGAGATACAGACATTAGGGTTCTGTTTGTCTTGATATTTCATTAACATGGGAATTATTCAATGATGGACCACCATATTAGAGGCTCCAAATGAAACAGATGAGATCACAATGAGCCCTGGGGGGAAATATTCATGGTATATTTATTACTATATGTGCATTATTGCTTTGAAAGTCACCCTAGTTTATTTATTAGATTTATTTTGTAGAGAGTACTATCAGCCTTTTTTTTTTTCTTTAACCTATAAGCCAATAGTTTAGACCAGTCTCCCAGTTTCTCTATTTGAGACAGACAAGCTTTTTCTGTATTTCTTGTGTTTATATTTCATCAATCTCATTTTCGACTATCTTTATTTCTTGCTCAGTTTTAGAGTTCATATTATCTTTATGCTTTCTTTGTGTTCTTTGTGTTTTTAAACTGAATTCTAATTAACCTAGAATGCTTAATATTGCTCTGCTGGTATGATGTTTTTTTCCGATTAAGGCATCAATTTCAGTGTTTTTTTGATGGTTCATTACATAATGCACCATATTTTTAACTTTTTTTCCTAAGTGTTACACTTGCATTTTGTAATAACTGATGCAATATGTCGTAAGTTATTACAAAATGCGGCAAAGCTTATTACAAAATGCGTTCAAAAATTTTATTACAAAATGTGACATGTTATTACAAAATGTGACGTTGTTACATAATGAGGTGAAAAAGTATGACATTATTACATATTGCATCGTTATTACACAATGAGATGCTACATGCGTCACTAACACGCAGCCGCCATATCAGTTGACAAGATCGGAAGCTTCACTTTACTGTTTGGTCTGCTTTCTTAGAATAACTATCTGCCTGATATAAAGCTGAAAATCACCCCCCCCCCCCCCCCCCACAATGAGATAATATGGGTAAATTCTACATTTCCTGAATCCTTAGAGTCATGCCAGTATTGCAGTGTTTGTATTTTGTATCTCTGATGCTTCCTGATGCCACAGGACTGAAAAAAACAAAGAGATGATTTAGGCGAAAATGGTAGGAAAATGTGTGTGACTAAAAGTTTGAAGAGCTCTAGCGTCTTATGTACTTGTCAAAAGTATTCACAAAAGAGCTTGAATGAAAGCCCATAGTGTCCCTTTTAAAATGATGCCAAACATATTGATATAAAACATTGAAACATGTCCTTAATCAGGGCCAATACCAAGATAGGCACCAGTGTCAAAAGTGCATTTCTTCATTGGAGTGTGGTGACTTTAACAGTTGCTAACAGTAATTTAGCTGTGACTTCAGAAAGGTTATCATACTAAAATGTTGACTATAGATATGTATCTTTTCAAAAAGTATAAGCAACCTTTTCCACCTTGAGCAGTACCAACATCTCGTCTGGTCCATGGACTAAGTTACGCAAAGGACAAAAACTCCCTGAAAATGATAATAATAATAATAATAATAATAATAATAATAATAATAAATATGTCATTTTAACACATGATGTGCTTTCTTATGCACACATGTTCTACTAAAACAATTTTCCCCTTGACACGATTGTCCAAATTGACTCTTGCAACATCCTTTCTTAGAACTGCCCAAAAACTACCGACATTAGAGGAACGTTACCCCTGTTCCAGAATGAGAGGGGAGGGTTCCAGACCTATTGACACAACTGGCTCTGTGTAGATCTGGATATACATGACTATTTCTGTTCTATATGCACCTGCACAAAGCAATATGAGGAAAATAAGGAAATCTTATATGCAAGATTCATGAAATGTGCATAACCGCAGTGTGAGTCTGGTTACAGCACTTCTGACTCTGAGGGCTGGTAAGAGCTTTCAGTGGCAGATCCAGAAAACTGATAAAAATAGAGGGTTAATTTTGAGAGATAAAAATGCAGAAATATAGAAACAACTACATTGTCATCAGTCTGTCACACTTTAACTGACGCCCGCAGTTACATCAGGTATCATCATCAGTTACCTACTATTGGAGAAGAACCTTTCATTTAATTATCTATTTTAAATAAACAGTTTAAACTAAATTACACTAAACTATTGTACAGAAGGAAAGAGCTGTGTGGTTTACCGATTCACAGAATACAATGTACGGGAAAAGACATAATTTTGAGCATCACACAGTAGGTAGAAATTGAGTGAATAATTGAATAATGTATGCAGGCATAGTGGACTAATTTTGCTATTGTTAGGCCTAATCACCTTAATAAGTGTAAGTCTTTGAAATTTCCATCCATCCATCCTGGATGTGTCAGCAGTTCAACGCAGGGATGAATCGAAATGTTTCAATGACAAAATAATTGTAGATTTTTCTAATGGATTTCCATTAAATTAATAGCTTTTCTCATATCTATTATATTCAAGTTGGCTTTTGCCCTCTTTGGCTTATGTCAGCATATCAATTGCCTCTATATATGTGCCAAGTCTGAAGTAAATTGAAAGAAAATTATGTTTTTATAGACGTGAAATTTCAGCCATTATAAGAAAATGGGAGAAGAAAAAAGATTTTAAAAACTCATAAAAAATGGTAATTTTACCTACTTTTCCCAAAAAGTAATGAAATCTATTCTGGTTCACTGGAAATCTATAACCCAATTTGCTTTGAATTCAATCAATAGTTTTGCTGCTACAGACATTTTAAATTTTGCCTATTATAAGTAAATTAAAATAAATAAATAAATAAAAATTCATTAAAAATTTTAAATTTGACATACATTTCCCAAATTGTAATCACATCTATTCTGGGTCACTGGCAATCTATAAACCCAATTTGGTATGAAGTCAACCAACTATTTTGCTGCTACAGACGTGTAAACTTTCACCCATTAAAAGTAAATGGGGAAAAAAAGAATTTAAAAATTCATAAAAAATTTTAACTTTTACCTACTGTTCCCAAAATGTAATCAGAACTATTCTGGGTCACTGGCAATATATAAACCCAATTTGGTATGAATTCAACCAATAGTTTTGCTGCTACAGACATGTGTTAACAAAACAACATACCAAATCAAAAACAATAACGGTTACCTCCCCTTTGGGGGGTAGGGTAGTAAAGAAAAAAAAAAAAAAGCTGGACATGGCATGGACAGTTTAGGATAAATTCTGTGCATGTGCATGATCCGTGCATGAGGGCCACAGTGTGTATAAAAAACATCACATATGCTAATAAATATGAGGCTCTTTTGACTATATTAGATATAAACAAGATCACAGTTAAACTTCTGACCTTAATACAAAGACAAAAAAAAGTCATGTTTTGGTTGTCCCCTGCAGGACTGAGGTTCAGGCCCGTCACAGCACTAACATTTTTATTGAAGATGGTTGAAGGCTAACTTTGCAAGTGCAGCAAAAAATGATTTCTGGGGTGGAGTTTCTGATTAAGGTGGTTTCCTGTATTAACTTCTTTAGAGGCAAAGTGTGCATGTGTGTGTGGGTGTGTGTATTTGTGTGTAAGTGTGATCAAAAGAGCAAGAGCAAGTGAGAGAGCTATTTAGGAGAGCAGTGCCAGCTAAACGGAAAGTGCAGAAGATTGTCAAATCAGCAGAGTATATCCTCTTGGTCATTGCTGTGTGTATGTGTGTGTGTGTCTGTAAATAGAGGTGCTTATGGGGGCTGATATGCATGTGTGACCACCCCAATTCTAATGCACTGTGTTTACAACTGTAGCACAAGTTGCTAATGGTTGCCTGGTCGATGACCCTCCAAACAGAGCGCTTTCCCAGTCTCCTCCCGCTTACCCTGCCTTATCTCTGTTACCACTGCCGCCCACACGTTCTCATACTGACATGGACGGGAGGCTGAAAACTGAAAGTTGTAGCTGCTTTAGTTTCATCGGATACATTTATTTGTCGTTAAGAGATTTTAAGACGAACTCCTAATACTACTACTACAAAAAACAATACTTTTAATTTTCACAATGCAAGAATAACAATTTATAGGCTACTTGAAAATGCTATTGGTAAATGTGCTATTAATTCCCTTATTCCCCTGCTGTACATTCTGTAATTTCTGTTTATGTTTTTTTTTTCGTACCTATGATGAATGTGTAAGTTACAATACAATTACTCTAAAATTCATTTTAACACAATGAGAAATTGAACTTAAGATGTAATTTTGCCTCATATACATGCATTTTTTATTACCACGCCCCATGAAGGGGAGGCAAAGGGTATTGTTTTTGGTTCAGTTTGTTTGTTTCTTTTTTTGTTAACACTCTAAACTATTGGTTGAAGTCATACCAAAATTGGGTTTGTAGATTGCCAGTGACCTAGAACAGATGTGATTACATTTTGGGAAAAGTAGGTCAAAGTTAAAAAAAAAAAAAAAAAAAAATTCCCATTTACTTATAATGAGCAAAATTTCAAATTTCTGTAGCAGCAAAACTATTGGTTGAATTCATACTAAATTTGGTTTATAGATTGCCACTGACCCAGAATAGATGTGTTACATTTTACAAAAAGTAGGTCAAAGTTTAAATTTTTTATTAATTTTTTAATCTTTTTTTTCTCCCATTTACTTATAATGGGCAAAATTTCAAATGTCTATAAAAACATCAGTTTAGTTCAATTTACTTCATACTTGGCACATATATAGAGGCAACTGATATGCTGACATCAGCACACACATAGACATGATGACGTCAGCTGGATTGACGTCAAAATAAGGTACAATATGTGCGAGGGGCGGGGTTTGTTATGCCTGGCATCACTTGTTTTTACTGTATTCAGGTCTGAGGAAGGGATGTACATTTGTAATAGAAGCTAACCAGCCAAAACTGTCCATGAAAGTGACGGCAATATCACCGATTTTATTTTTAATTTGCATTTCTCATACTGTTCCTGTTATTTGTTATTTGGGATTGTATAGGAATCTGTTGGACTCTTGAATGACCACATCTCACTTACATATAACTACAGCCTACTCTCGTTAAACCGCCCGCCGTTATACCGCCATTTCCGCCTATCGCCATCCGCCAGCCCAGTTCCATGCACAAACAACACTTATACCATTGATTTCCCGACCGTTATACCGCCAGCGTGATAGCCATCAAGTACACATAAATTTTAACAATGCACTGAAACAAACGCGCCAGACGCTGATCGCGACAAGCTACGAGTAGGTCTACAGAACGGCCACCGTTCATTTATCGCAGAACACTCAGTAGGTCAGGATGTCGGGAAGAGGACGTGGGATTAAGCCAAAGCCTCAAGATGATGGGGTGTCATTTCCCGACACGGTATAATAATGCTTAAGATGTTTCCCCACTTTAAATGATCCCTTACAACATAACAGAATCAAGATTTATTTAGAAACGCAATTAGAACGGGTTAACGGAGGCAGCATAGACATCATATAGTAAAGACATGCACATTATGGACGCAACCCGTTGTAACGCCATTTTCGCTATACCGCCAATTTGGCCGTGAACGGAAGTTGGCGGTATAACGAGAGTAGACTGTATTATAATATACACATAGATGCTGATGACAGTGCATATAAAGTACATTTACAGGCTTTTGTCATAGATTGTGTAGAATGTTTCACTTATCACTCATGAAAATCACAATTTTATGACTCTACAATCACCTGATCACATACATCGACAGTGAGTGTGTTTACAGACTTGAGTATCGCAGTTATTTATAAGTATCTTATTTTTGTGCATCATAACATCAAAGCCCATTTATAGAAGTCCTTATTTCTTATTTATTCAGTTACAGTATACTATTATTCATTCATTATTCATTCATTATCCTCCACTTGATCCGGGGCCGGGTCACGGGGGTAACAGTCTAAGCAGGGATGCCCAGACTTCCCTCTCCCCAGACACCTCCTCCAGCTCTTCTAGTCTCTCCAGCGTGTCCTAGGTGTTCCCCGAGGTCTCCTCCCGGCGGGACATGCCCAGAACACCTCCCCAGGGAGGCGTCCAGAAGGCATCCGAAACAGATGCCCGAGCCACCTCAGTTCAGTTGGAGTATACTATTAACGAGTCATAATTCAGTGATCACAATAAATTAAAGATCTATATTAACCCATAAAGACACAAACATCCACCACCAACCAAAAGTATCCACTGATGTAAACTGTTTAGTACTTGTTGATCTACTAATCCTATCAGTCCATGTTAATAAATGATGTAAAATACAGTCTATCATCTTTTCATGGTCTTCAGATATGACGCATTTGGACGTTCAGAGGCTCCGTAGTGAACGTGGAGACACTGTCATCTTCTACAACATTGATTCACCAGTAAAACCCATTGAGTTTGATCAATGACAGTAGAGGGAAACACTTTTTTCCTCATTTTTTTTTTTTTTTCGGATTTGATCGAATAACCTTTGATTTCACTGTGAGCTTTTATGAACATCTACATGATCAGTAAGTTAAATATAAGAACACTCGATTGTCACTGAAAAATGTAAAATGCAGTGAATAATATTGGGGAAAATGAAACTATTACATGTTGCAACTACCAAAATAGTTGTGGGTCTTTAGGGAGGTCTTTGGTACTTGAAGAAAAATTGTAAGATGTCAAAAGGTGAGATACGATGAAATAAAGTTTCAGACCTTTGAGCAAATTGAACATTTGGGAACGTATTCTATCATCTAAGCCACCTGAAATGCTTAGTAGTGTGCACTCAACACTTGGAAAAAAAAAATGATACGGTGTCAAAGAGAGTGGAACACTTTCAAATTGAAAAATGACTTAGTGAGCTAGTATGTCAGAATGTAAGCATGCGCTCCACATGTTGCGTAGGCACACTGACTGTTAATATTATGCATTTGTCTGATGAGTCATGTGAAAGCGATGACTACAGTTTAGCTCAGGATTTGGGAATAGACAAACAAAAGTGTAGCAACAGGAAAACACAGATCTTAATCTAATTTAGTTGCTTTATCTGTAAGATCACAATAAACTTTTTTTTTTTTCTCTATCAACAACAATGTCATCTTTGGCTTCAGTCACTCAGCTCTGCGTTGTGTCACTTTGTTATCACCTGACAGCAAAACACACACTCGACACGCATCATCTGTGGTGTGACTCAGTTCACTTGGCCGGTTCCTTACCCACACATTTGCCCTGTGCAGCTCTCTCCTTCTCCCTCTCTCTGTGTCTGTGCTGGGTTAGTGCTCCAGGGGTAGATGGTGAGAACAGTGGGCCGGAGCCTTTCCCAGCCACAGCCCAGAAGATTGCTGTGGAGCGCGAAGCCCACCTCTCGCCTCAGCCCCCGGACCCCAGTGATGTGGGAAAAGCCTGGGAGGGTGTCCCACTGAGCGTGCTCAGGCGGTCGTCCCAGGCTCCAAAACCCACCGCTGCAGCCTTCAGTGGCAGCGACAGACGGCCTGCGCTCAGCTTGTTAAAGAAACTTGACTTCACGAGTGTTTTCTTTGCCATGTTGTTTCACCTTGCTTCAGACCAAACAGAAAGCGCCACACAAGTTGCAGAGGGAGTCAGTGAGTTTGAATTGCGCCAGTGTATCGTGACTTCTTGTTACCACTTAAAAAGATCTGTGTAAACATCAGTTTGGCTCGCCAGAAGCTGTCACGAGAAGGCTATGGATTGACACCGCTTTGACAGTTGTTTGAATCTCTGGTTTCTGCCCTTCTTCAAACTATCTCCATTTTTTTTCCCCCTTTTTCTTCTCACAGCTTTTCCTACAAGCAGTAATTGTTTGTTCTACATGTAATGCATCTTATCCAGCTGCAAGTTTACAGATTACACCAAATGCACGTGGTTAACAAGAGGGACCACATGGTGGCTTGGTGAGTAATCTCTGGGCTAGTCCCTGAATGTTACACTGATAAAGCACAGGGGGATCTGTGCAGTATCAAATCCTTAAACAAGCAAAATACACACATGCTAACACAGGCACTATTATAACACTTACACAACACACAACTGCTGACGGATTTAGTGCCAGAATCTGAAGAAAGAGAGCAGCAGAATAAAGAGAGATTGCTGACCTTCATCTAGGCTTAAAGCGTAGTATCATTTTAAAATCCTTGCATGTCTTGAACACAACTTCTTACCATGGGAATAGGGATTGTTCCAGAGTTTACACCACCTGTTTCATAATGTTTTCATGTGAGAAGAAGAGATCAAGCGAAGGAAAATTGCACTATAGTTCCAAAGCCAGTGATTTTTTTTTTTTTTTTTTTTTTTTACAAAATACACACAGATCCATAAATCACTCCAGACTATGATCACATACACACCCCTCACCCTCAGCTGAGAGTTTTATATTTTCCAGTCAGCTTATTGCACTGATTCAGTGTCCATATGCGAGAACGTGGATCTTTTTGTGGGAAACTCTGTGACCTGAGGAGGGCTCATCTCCTCTGCAGCGTGTGAACTGCCACTATCCTCCCTCTATTTCCCCACGCTCCCCTTAAACCTTTCCAACCACTTCATACTGAACATGGCATTTTTTTTTTTTCTTTAGTCATCTTTAGCTTTCATTGTCTCATTATTAAAGTTGGAATCAGATCACCAGACGTCAACTGGGCCTATTACTTTCTTACACATTTATTTTGTGAGGTAAATGCACCATCAGAGTCTGGGGGAGGTCGTGTAAGCACAAGGATAGCCACAGTGTGTATTTGTGAGTATATATGCGTGAGTGTGTATGTGTTTGCAGGGTGGAGCAGGGGAGAATAGCCTGTGGTTACGTGAGCAAGAACTCCTTGGCACTTCATCGTATGACTTTATTCTCTCACACACGGTGAGCTCACAGCTGTTTTATTGTGGAAAAAATATTACTGTTGCAAAGTCATTGTAAACACATGATTACACAGCAACCACAGGGAGTTTTTATGGCACTTTATGTAAATATAGGTGAGATGCTTTTGACTCTGTGGGTTTCCAGGATATTTGCTGCTTGTTCTAAAATATAGTGGGGAAGTTGTTCTGTGGTTACGGCTGGGACAGAAATATTTTGCTGATACTGATACATTACATTAAAATAACACATAAAAATAGCAGGTAAATAAATGTATGTTGTCTGAATTATTCTTTTAATATTGTGTGATTATTAAAACATTAACAAAACTCTAAAATTTAACCACAGATAAAATACCGGGGGTGGCTGAAAAGTTCATAGCCTGACTAAGAAGGAGTTATTCCACAGCAATGAAACTTGGCATACATTAAATTCAACCTTTCCTGATACTAACTGCATTGTTTCCATCCAGATAAACCCACAATGGATAAATAATTTAGGACTTTGAAAAGTACAACTACAGACATTTCATGAAAATGCTTGCTTTTCAGCCCTCCCTCATTCTTCCTACCCCTCTTGAATTCAGCTTCCCAGTTTTGCACAGCTGATAAAGCTGGAGCATCATCCCTTATAGCAACCATGTCAGCATGAATGTCCTTGGGGGCTAACCCCTTTTTCTGCAGACATTTGATAAGACCACAGTGCCATGGATAGTTCACGAAAGGTCTCTGGTACTACTTTTCAAAGTCCTAAATTATTTATCCAACGTGGGTTTATCTGGAAGGAAACCATGCAATTAGTATCAGGAGAGGTTGAATTTAATGCCAAGTTTCATTGCTGTGGAATAACTCCTTCTAAGTCAGGCTATGAATTTTTCAGCCCCCCCTCGTATATAATATTTACTTAATGCAAACAGAGGAAAAATATTAATATTTTACCAAATATGTTTGTATTTCAAGTAGTGCTGTCAAACAATTAAATTTTTTAGTCAGATTAATCCCAGGGTTGCTGTGAATTAATTTTGATTAATCATGATTAAATATCATTCATTTTTAATCTATATTAACCCTTTCATGCATGAATTATGAGAACCTTAGTCAGTCTTTTTTTCTTGAGCGTTTTTGTTCCGCTTTAGGCATGAAAAAAACAATGCAATTGATTTTTTCTTTTTCTTTTTTTTTTTTTTTTTTTTTTTTTTTATGAACGTATTTTTCATGGAGTTACAAAAATGTCCATTCAGCTGGACACCATGCATTTAAGTTTTGAAGCAAAGAAACATTTATTTAAAAATCATCATCAGAAAGTGATATACTGTGTGAAAACTATGAAATAAAAACATTTTTAATGCTGCTAATTGCTAAATTGCTACTGTTTTCTCACATTTTATCATACTCTAATATTACGTATTACTCATTTCATGGAGATAAAATCCTCCTGAGACCCAGGAAATGGACAGTTTTAGCTTTTTTACATTAAAAAATTGTCTTGATTGGAAACTGCATCATGCAACAGTTTTTTCAGATACATTTTTAAAAGTATTTTTATTTATTGATTTTTTTAATGGAATGTCCTTTGCAATGGACAGCATTTTTAAAGTAAAACTGTCAAATTTTTGTCCCCTACAGAGGACAAAATGCATTGCTGGGTCTCAGGAGGATATGCAAAAAAAAAAAAAAAAAAGTTAATTACAGTCTAATAAGAATTAGCAACTGATTTACACTAAAACAGGTTACTGCAGATCAGGTTTATCAAGAACAGCAAAGTTACTGTAATTGTATGTATTGCAGTGTTTTGGATGATGCATAAGAGTCCTGATATGCAACTAAAACAACAAAATCCCATGAATAAACAATAGAACAGCTGTAGAGCAACTGTCCACTGTAGTGACCAGTATGCATGAAAGGGTTAATTGCATTTCATTTTGCATGACCAAACAGACTCAAGTAAGAAGGGAATATATATGCACGTAACGTGTTTATTAAACACCTTCAACAGTTTCAACAAAACAACTTGAAACAACTTTTCTGTCTTGTTTTTTTGTCCTCATATTTCCATCCAGAGGACCAACGTGCTGTTTAGTGTCTTCCATCTTTATGGGTTGGTTCTGTTGCCTGTTACTGCCGGATCAGCTGACCATTTGTACATGTGAGACGGTAACTGTACTTGGACAAACTGACCCAAATGTGTTAGCAGAGACGTTCAGAGTCATTCTTTGCTGCAGATGGGCAGCCACGGCCTAGATGGCTGGAGGGTCGGCTTGTGACTGAAGGGTTGCTGGTTCGATTCCCTGAACTGGTGGAGAGTTGTTGGCTGATGTGCTCTTGGGCAAGGCACTTAACCACCCCCATGTGTTCCCTGGGCGCCTGTCATGGCGACCGTGTGTGATGTGTAATCCAGTGATAAGTTAAAGACAGAAGGCAAATTTTTTTGTGTGGTGCATGTTTATGTGTGTGACAAATAAATATTCTATTCTTAAAATTTGTAATCAGATTAATCATGATGATAGATTAATCCATGTTAACATGTTAATTTTGACAGCTCTAAAATAAACATATGTCTTAATTATTGTTTTAATGTTGTGTAATTATTGAAAGACTCATGTTATGAAACACACAAAACTCAACATTTTAACTACAAATGAAATATATAAAAATAATTTAGAAATACAAATAGATTGAATTATTAACATTATACCAAATGTATTTGTTTTTCAAGTAAAAGTACTATGAAGAAAGTGACGTTAAATATTTAAGCTGTTTAATACTGGAGGTAAAAAGGCTTCACTTAAGCCCCTTGTCGTACATTTCTTCACTAATATCAAGTAACTGACAGAGATGGAGTTGAAGAGCTACATTAAGGGGCATAGTTTCACTTTTGCAGCCCTAAAATGTCATGTTAAAACTTGACAGGACCAGAATTTCCCAGTTGAGTGAAGATCAGAATTACACGCCTGTTATTATGAATATGACTAGTTTTGTTGCTATGACGACTCTGTGGGAAAAATAGTCAAGCCAGTCAACTCAAGTTACATTTGATTGCATTTCTATGTAATGTTCAGACAGTTAATATACTGTCTGTAATATACTGTCTGGCCAAAAAAAAAAGTAGTGTCATAGTATATGTCACAGTATTTATATCTGTCCAGAGTTGCATTATTTATTTTTTTTTTTGCCTAGAGCTTGTATTGATGATGGGAGAGTCCGACCACTGTGTAATGTTTTCTCCATCACTTTCCAAAGCTTCTCAAAGGGGTTCAGGTCTGGACTCTAGGGTGTGTAGTCCATGTGTGAAAATGATGTCTCATGAGCTCTAAACCACTATTTCACAATCTGAGCCTGATGAATCCTAGTGTTGTCATCTTGGAATATGTGACAAAATACAGAACTAAAAATCCATTTAACATCCAAACCTGATCATTGAATATATTTCGCTGACCTCATATCATGGACAATATAATGTTGCTGAACCTAGACCTGACCAACTGAACCAACCCCCGATTATAACACTGCTCCCACAGGTACTGGGCATGATGGGTAATCACTTCATCCTCCTCTCAATCTGGACTCGTCAGACCACATGATCTTTATCCATTGATACACAGCCCAATCTTCAAACTCATATTTCTTTTTTTTTTTTGTTTTGTTTTATTTATATTTTATTTTCATGGAATTTAAGCTCCAGTGGTGCAATCGGTTAGTGCATGGTACTTATATGACAGAATTCAGCAGTATTACAAATACAGCAACAGTATTAAAAATACTGAAAAATATCTGCAAGTTGCACAACAGTACATTTTCAACAAATACATTTCCATGATATACCAAGCTTAGAAATGTATCCCATGTGGAAAATTACTATCACTCAGGAGCAGAGTTTTCACAGCTTTTTAAAACTGAATTTGAGGAAGCTCCGTAAAAAGAGTTGGCAAATTATTCCATATTTTGGGTCCTCTGTATAGAACACTGAACTGAGTCTGACTGGTACGAGCAAAGTGACAATACAGCTTATTCTATTCAAAAAATAATTCAGATTCAGAAAACTTTATTTATCCCATATATGCAGTTAATTTGCAGCTTACCACAGATGTCAGGAAACATTAAAAGTGCAATATGACCAGGAGAAGTGGGTATATTCTCAATTTTTTCCCTTTTTTTAAAGTAGTCCAGAAAAACGCCTTTTTAGAAACAGTGATATATAAAACTACTCTATTTATTTTACCCAGAAAGCCATCAGTAGTGTTTGCTTACTATTATAAAATTATCATGACTTGATCAAGAGCAGTTTGTAGGTATTACTGGTCACACAAGCAGCTGCATGAATGTAAATGTATTCAACATGAGGCAAACATAGGATAACGTTAGCCTTTCATAAGGTTAGCCTACTTACACAGTTTAACTATTGGCGACAGCATCTCTTCTTTAAATGTGCAGTCATATGACCAGTAGTTTAAAACAGTGACTCATTTGGAAACCACCTTAAAACTTACCTCAGAATTATGTATTCCATGAAAGTAGGTTCTCTCGATATGTGTCACTCATTTGTAGATGTTTATTCTGCCTTTTTTGTTCGGATTTCCAATAATCGCACATCTTTCAATGAGACATGCAGTGACCTGTCAATCGACTGGGGTGGCACTGGCACCTGAGGTGTCCAATCAGGTTCCAGAGGTGGCCAGTTCTAAGCAGAGCCCTGGCTCTGGTGCTAAATTAGCAATATTTTCCTCGGCATGACCCGCCCTACTCTGCCTCTGATTGGCTCATCAGTCCTCATGCCTAAAGTTAACCAATCTAATCAGTGAAGGTACCAAGTCCTAGCCGATTAGAGGCAGAGTAGGGCGGGTCATGGCTTCACCTTCCTTGTGAAAAATTCCTTGTGGGGCAGTTTGGCTCAGATACTACAGAATGGTGCACATTAGGGGGATTTAGAAGTGGGTATACCCAATGCTGACTGAAAACTAAGTAGGTATATTCCATATACCACTGTATATCCTGGACTGCACCACTGAATGTGACAAACATAAATCAGTATGCAAATACAAGATCATTGGAAGGCAACTTCAAATAGATGCATTATAATCAACAATAAAAAAAATCAGTAAATACCAATGCAGACCCTGTTGGTTCTGCTAACATCAAAAAAATCTCAGCTACTCGCTGCATCAGATGGGGTTAAAGAACACACAATCAGTCAGAATAAATGTGTCAGTTTGCAAGTTAAGGCCTGAAATGCATTTTATTGAGTCACAGTAACCATAACTGTTGACTACCAGATCATTATTGAGTCCAAGTGTAACTTTGAGCCAAATATGAAGAAATCCCCTCAATGCATTCCACAGCTATGTTCACAAGAATGAGATTGACAGATATATGAATATACAAACAGATGTATGGACAGAGAAGCCAAAAACATAAAAAAAAAATCTAAAAAGTGCTCTGCAGTACAGTATGTACAGTATCTCTTGACCTGAGCACTTCTCTGGTCACATAGACCTCCTCCCTACATTCTCCATGCCGTTACAGCTTATGGCTCGCATCAGAATAAAAGTACGTGGTCTGTTATTGTTACAAAAATAGCTCATTCATGTTGTATACATGCTGCCTTCACACAAACCTTGAGTGTTTCTCTCTTTTCCCACAAAACTTTAACCTCTGAAGTGCCGGAGGTTGAAACAGCTTGGTTTAATCAAGCAGATGGGATTAGATTCCTCTAGAGGGACCAAATCTGTACAATTCTGTCTCTGCAATGTTCATATGAGAGAGGATTGTGATTATTAGTATTAGCAGAATCACTATTATCATTATTATGACTGCTGCTGCTGAAAAAGAGGAAAAGAAAATCAGGAATTAAACAAATTCAAAATGAAACAGCCTTAGTATGAGCTTAACTGTACTGACTGTGTTACTTAGTCATGTTCTCCTCCAGGTATTCCAAAATAGAGCATGCACCATGTCAAGAAGCACATCATTAGCCTGTTCATAAAACTCGCTGTAGATAGTGGGACAGCAGGTGGTGAGATTTGTACTTTCACCGACTCCTCCTCTGTGGTTCATCTAAATGCACTGAATATTTTTTATACTTCTGTGATCTGTTCCAAACCTACATTGCTTAAACCTACACTCCCTCCCACTCCACTTATCCTTTCACTAGTGTGTGCTCTGTGGAAGACTAAGACTTTAATACTGTGTTCTTCCTGCTGCTTAACTTCATCTCATATATATATATATATATATATATATATATATATATATATATATATATATATATATATATATATGTATTTTTGGTAAAGCTTTTTTTTGGCGCTTCTGTCATGTTAGTTAATAGGGCACTAGGACTGAATTATTATTATTATTATTATTATTATTATTATTATTATTATTATTATTATTATTATTATTATTACCTCTGCCTGGAGGTATTGTGATCACTTTGCTTTGTGTGTTTGCATGTTTGTTTGCATGTTTGTTTGTTTGTTTGTTTGTTTGTTTGTTCGTTAGCAAGATAACTCAAAAAGTTATGGACGGATATTCATGAAATTTTCAGGAAATGTTGTTACTGGCACAAGGAAGAAATGATTAAATTTTGGTGGTAATCGGGGGGTGGGGGGGCAGATCTGTCTTGGCAGAAGTCTGCGCTCTCCGAGTGCTTTTCTTGTTATTATTATATTATTGTTATTAGTAGCAGCAGTAGTAGTATAGTAGTAGTAGTAGTAGTAGTAGTAGTAGTAGTAGTAGTAATGATGATAATAATAATAACAACAAGTGGTGCCAGGCACAAAAAACCCCGCCCCTCGCATGTTTTGTAGCTTATTTTTTATCATCGATCCAGCTGATGTCATTATGTCTATGCATGTGCTGATGTCAGCATATCACTTGCCTCTATATATGTGCCAAGTCTGAAGTAAATTGAAACAAAATTTATGTTTTTATAGACATTTGAAATTATGGCCATTATAAGTGAATGGGAGAAAAAACATTTTTAAAAATTCATAAAAAATTTAAACTTTGGTCTACATTTCCCAAAATGTAATGACATCTATTCTGCATCACTGGCATTCTATAAACCCAATTTGGTATGAATTCAGACAATAGTTTTGCTGCTACAGACATTTGAAATTTTGCCCATTATAAATAAATGGGGAAAAAAAAAGATTTTAAAAATTCATAAAAAAAACTTTAAACTTTGACCTACTGTTTCCAAAATGTAATCACATCTATTCAGGGTCACTGGCAATCTATAAACCCAATTTGGTATGAATTCAACCAATAGTTTTGCTGCTAGAGTGTTAACAAACAAACAAACCAAACCAAAAACAATCCCCCTTGCCTCTCTTTTGGGGGACGGGGTAATAATAAAGGGGTCATGTTTTGAATTTTCATCCTAAATGTAAGGTTCTGTCTTTTATTTCACAAGAATTAACTATATAATCAAAGTACAACATGAAGCTAACTTAACATATATTTTTTAACACCCTCTACAGTAAAGTGACAGGTTAATGTCAGAAAGTTGATTTACTGGAAATCTAATCACGTTTGCTGACTTCTCCTAACCTATTGGATTCCCCCCCCCCCCCCCCCCCCCCCCCCCCCGTCTTGCCTTATTTATTTGAAGCTTTCTTTTACCCATTCCACTTCCTTTTGCTAGTGTTTTCCCTTCCATCAGCCGCTGCAATCTGTCTGCATTCTCTCACAAAAAGGGATGGCAAGTAGAAAGATAATTGCAATTGATGCAGACTCAAGAGAGACTAAAAAGCTACGAAGGCCAACTGAAAATATGATGTGTAATTGTGATGATTACATCCTATTCTATAGAGAGATCTGTCAGCTGAGATGAGATTTCTCCTTATACAACCGTGCTATTAGCTGTGAGCAGCGTTCCTTCCAAGCAGATGCATTGTTGTTTTTGTACATATTATTATTGATCACGCTGTGTGAATTATAAAACTCACATTCTGACAGTTTCTATAACTTCATCCTCCAAACAGACACAAACAACACAGTTTATATAGTGAAATCTTCTCAAAACTAGAAGCAGACAATGACTAAAAAGAAAACCAAAAAGAAAGCACAAGAGGGAAAAAAGCACTTAAAAAAATCCTTGAGTGAGTCTGACCCTCTCCAGGACTGGCATGGTATAGATTTATTATCTCTTTCTGACCCAGGATTACCTCTGAAGACCCATCAGTACTACTGTGTTGTAAATCAAGCCTTGCACAGCAGGAGCAGGACCACAAATCCAGTGGTGCAAAGGGTCAAAGGTCAATAAGGAGGAAGCTCAAAATCAGGAAGCTACTAAAATATATATATATTTATCTTTTTTTCATGCAGGTTTACAGTATAATGCAGACTCTAATAATGAATCATGTAATAGTTACAGATATTATACAAAAACTATTTGAAGACAGGGATGTAACAATATGAAAATTTCATATCATGGTTACTGTGACCAAAATTATCACGGTTATCATTATTGCAGTATTGTTGAAATTGTGCTCAAAATGTTCAAAAAGTACTTATACACACACTGAAATAATTTAACCAAGTTGTATTTAAAAAAATTAATAAATAAAAATAAAGTAAAATAAAATAAAATAAAATAAAATAAAATAAAATAATAGGCAAAATGTACCTTCAGTTGGCAGAAACATTCAAATATTAACCCTTAGTGGTCTGAGCCTATTTGAGTTTGCCTTTTTAAACTATATAAACAAATATTTTCTATACCCATGTTTGGTATCTTTTTTTTTTTTTCAGCACAACTTAATCTATATCATCTGCCTATTATTTTTTCACTTTAATCTACTATATCAACATAAAAGGCCAGAAAACACAAAAAAATATATAATCCGATTTGAAAAATGTATATAATTTATTGCATAAATAACACAAAAATGCTTAACGAACCTTTTCAAAGACTTTAAAAGTGACTATTGGTTCCAAATATTAGGTATATAAAAACAAAATTGTACTGAATTAAAATTATACTCAAATATTTGACATAAAAGCAGATCTTTACATTGGGTTTTTTCTCCCTAAAAGTGCGGTAATCAAACACGGTTATCATGATAATTAGAATTTAAACGGTAATACTAGCCATCTGCAATTTTAAAGCGGTTTATCGTTATACCGCTAATCGTTACATCCTTATTAGAAGATGAACACGATACTGGTTGCCCATTTATTTTTCCTTATTTCTGTGTTCCGGTGGTGCAAAGGGTCAAAGGTCAATAAGGAGGAAGCTCAAAATCAGAAAGCTACTAAAATATATATATTTATCTTTTTTTCATGCAGGTTTACAGTATAATGCTGACTCTAATAATGAATCATGTAATAGTTACAGATATTATACAAAAACTATTAGAAGACAGGGATGTAACGATATGAAAATTTCATATCATGGTTATTGTGACCAAAATTATCATGGTTATCATCATTGTAGTATTGTTGAAATTGTGCTCAGAATGTTCAAAAAGTACTTATACACACACTGAAATAATTTAACCAAGTTGTATAAAAACAAACAAACAAACAAAAAAAATACAAACAAATAAAATAATAGGCAAAATGTACCTTCTGTTGGTAGAGCCATTCAAATATTAACCCTTAGCGGTCTGAGCCTATTTTGTCCGTTTTTCAGTACTTTTGAGTTTGCCTTTATATACTATATAAACAAACGTTTTCTATACCCATGTTTGGTATCTTTTTTTTTTCAGCACAACTTCATCTATATCATCTGTCAATTATTTTTTCACTTTAATCTACTATATCAACATAAAAGGCCAGAAAACACAAAAAAATATGTAATCCCATTTGAAAAATCTATATAATTTATTGCATTAATAACACAAAGATGCTTAACGAACCTTTTCAAAGACTTTAAAAGTGAATATTGGTTCCAAATATTAGGTATATAAAAACAAAATTGTAATGAATTAAAATTATACTCAAATATTTGACGTAAAAGTAGATCTTTACATTGGGTTTTTTCCCCTAAAAGTGTGGTAATCAAACACGGTTATCATGATAATTAGAATTTAAACAGTAATACTAGCCATCTGCAATTTTAAAGCGGTTTATCGTTATACCGCTAATCGTTACATCCTTATTAGAAGATGAACACGATACTGGTTGCCCATTTATTTTTCCTTATTTCTGTATTCCGGTGGTGCAAAGGGTCAAAGGTCAATAAGGAGGAAGCTCAAAATCAGAAAGCTACTAAAATATATATATTTATCTTTTTTTCATGAAGGTTTACAGTATAATGCTGACTCTAATAATGAATCATGTAATAGTTACAGATATTATACAAAAACTATTAGAAGACAGGGATGTAACGATATGAAAATTTCATATCATGGTTATTGTGACCAAAATTATCATGGTTATCATCATTGTAGTATTGTTGAAATTGTGCTCAGAATGTTCAAAAAGTACTTATACACACACTGAAATAATTTAACCAAGTTGTATAAAAACAAACAAACAAACAAAAAAAATACAAACAAATAAAATAATAGGCAAAATGTACCTTCTGTTGGTAGAGCCATTCAAATATTAACCCTTAGCGGTCTGAGCCTATTTTGTCCGTTTTTCAGTACTTTTGAGTTTGCCTTTATATACTATATAAACAAACATTTTCTATACCCATGTTTGGTATCTTTTTTTTTTCAGCACAACTTCATCTATATCATCTGTCAATTATTTTTTCACTTTAATCTACTATATCAACATAAAAGGCCAGAAAACACAAAAAAAATATGTAATCCCATTTGAAAAATCTATATAATTTATTGCATTAATAACACAAAGATGCTTAACGAACCTTTTCAAAGACTTTAAAAGTGAATATTGGTTCCAAATATTAGGTATATAAAAACAAAATTGTAATGAATTAAAATTATACTCAAATATTTGACGTAAAAGTAGATCTTTACATTGGGTTTTTTCCCCTAAAAGTGTGGTAATCAAACACGGTTATCATGATAATTAGAATTTAAACAGTAATACTAGCCATCTGCAATTTTAAAGCGGTTTATCGTTATACCGCTAATCGTTACATCCTTATTAGAAGATGAACACGATACTGGTTGCCCATTTATTTTTCCTTATTTCTGTATTCCAGGTGGTGCAAAGGGTCAAAGGTCAATAAGGAGGAAGCTCAAAAATCAGGAAGCTACTAAAATATATATATTTATCTTTTTTTCACGCAGGTTTACAGTATAATTCGGACTCTAATGATGAATCATGTAATAGTTACAGATATACAAAAACTACTAGAAAATGAACATGGTGCTGGTTGCCCGTTTATTTTTCCTTATTTCTGTGTTCATGAGAAATGTCAGGTTGTTGGGGGCCACCCTCTACAGTTTGGTCCAGCTGCTGAACAGAATTGTTAGTAATAACTCTTAAATTTCACTCGAGCAACCCCATAACCTCCGAGTTATTTCTCCCATGATTGTTTAGCTGTGGAGCCAAAGCCTATTAAGCAGTTTGCTGGCAGAAACAACACAGTCAGCCTTCCTGATAATGGTGAGCTATTGCTAAGAACTGGACTAACTGCTGCTTACACTGTGTGTTTCTCTTCGGCTACAGTGAATCACCAGGCTTATTTCTGAATATCTGTGGAAAGTACCTGCTATAATAAGCAGGGTTTTCTCCAGTTTGTTGACATGTTGTAGTTGAAAGTCACGCAATAGAAGCAACAATAATGACCACACAAGAGGGCCTGGGCGTGAATGAAAGAAAGAAGGAAAGAAAGCAAGGGAGGATGTAAGGGAGAAAAAAAAAAAGAGAAGGAGAAAGTTGACCTTTGGTGCTATTTTCTCATGAAAAGTGAAACATAAAATACTGACGCTTACAGAGATATTTAATGAGTGTGTGCTTGTACTCTGTGTGTGTGTGTGTGTGTGTGCTTTCATTCAGGTCAGTCAGATCTGAATCATCACTCCCTGCTGTTAAATGTTACCCTATACACACAACATTTATCATCTTAAAAAGACACAAAAATAATACGAACTTGATTAAACATCGTCTGATAATGTACGTAATGCCTGTTTAATGTCATTCACAATGTAAAATCACTTGACGGTTACAACTAGTAGGCTGCGTAAAAACTGCCTGATGCAGTGTGTGTGTATGTGTGTGTGTATGTGTGTGTGTGTGTGTGTGTGTGTGTGTGTATAACCCAGACAGCATGGAGAAAGAGAAGCGGTCTTTTCACTAACATTGATTGGAAGCAGATGTTGGCTGAAGTCAAGACAGGGAAGAAAATGTTTCGGAAAATTCTCAGGGCTCAGCCTTCCCTTTCTGGGCCCTGGCCTGTGCAGCCAATTGCAGCCCAGGACAAGCTGGTCTTCAGAGTGGAAGGAACGTTCCTACTGGCTGAAATTTCAAACGTGGGTGTTGGGAGCAGATGTCCTGGGAAAGTTGCTGAATCCCAGTCGACTCACAGTAAAATAAAAGCAAAAACATTTGCTTGTTCAACTGGACAGTGACCAAAACTAGTTTTATTCCGGCTGAGCTCTCTCTCTCTCTCTCTCTCTCTCTCTCTCTCTCTCTCTCTCTCTCTCTCTCTCTCTCTCTCTCTCTCTCTCTCTCTCTCTCTCTCTCTCTCTCTCTCTCTCTCTCTCTCTCTCTCTCTCTCTCTCTCTCTCTGGGTCTTTCTCCGTCTTAGTGCTCGGTGCAAACACTGCAACGGCATTCAGAAGGTCCCCGCTATGCATAATAAAGTGGAAATTTCAGACTGAATGACCCTTCAAATAGACTTTCAACTGCCACACAAAAACAAATCTAAGGATAATCTTTTGTGAGAAAGGAAAGTTGACTTGAGGAGCCCTGTCCTTTCTGCCATCTTAATTCATCTAGTTTAGAGAGGACATCTTAAATGAATGCAGTCGAGAGCTTCCGAACCTTTGCCATCGCCCCGTTCGTGCCTCCATCCCTCTCAACCCTCCGCTGCTCCGTTTCACCCCGTAACCTTCACCCTCTTGTATTGAACCTTCCATTCCATCTCTCATTTCTTTCACTCTTCATTCCCAAACCCCCTCTCCTCTCCTTTCACCTCTCTTCTCCCCCTATCATCAGCAGCCTGATTCAGTCACACTCTAGTTCACATACAGCTTCACCTGCACACAAAGATCCATTTCGCTCTTTTATTGTGCCAGTCTACTGCCTATTCAGAGCAACAGCACAGCACAAATCAATCATCTTTCCTAATGGAAAGTCCACATTAACATGAGAGGACACTCCATTTCCGTCCCAGAATGCCAGGTCGGCTGGTACCTTAGCTTCAGCCAATGTGGATCTGGCAGCCAGCAGGCACTCTCATTTCAGGTGGGATAGCAAGGTGATGCGGTTAGGTCCAGGGGTGGCGCTGGGAGTCAATGGTGTATTAACTGAAGATACGACAACGGCAATAAAAATGCAAATTACTAGCCAAAGCAGGGGATGGCCCAGATCTGCCCTTCATAAACCTGGATAATACAGTCACCACACCTGCCAAAAGCGGAGCCTCAACACATCTGAGCCACAACAATACAATGAATGAGACAAACGAGTGTTACAGGGGAGGCGCAGAATATGTGCCGCCACTTGAGAAGTTGCTTTCTTTCTATATAGTCGTTAGTAGTTTGTCCAAAGCCATCCATTGCATTCGGTTTGTTTAACCCTTTCATGCATGAATTATGAGAACCTTAATCAATTTTTTTTTTCCTGAGTGTTTTTATTCCTCTTTAGGCATGAAAAAAAAACAATGTGATTGAATGTTTTTTTGTTTTTTTTTAAAATCAACCTGTTTTTCATGGAGTTACAAAAATGTCCACTCAGCTACACCATGAATTTTATTCTTGAAGCAAAGAAACATGTATTTAAAACCCAATATCATAAAGTGATATGAAAACAGTGAAATGAAACCACGTATAATGCAGCTAATCTGATGTTTTCTCACATTTTAACATATTCTAATACTAGTTATTACTCACTTCATGGAGATAATATGCAAAAAATACATATTAACAATTGATTTCCACTCAAGAACCAACCAAGAACAGCAAAGTTACAATAATGGTATGAATTGCAGTTTATGAGATGATGCATAAGCATCCGCTGTGTTGGTTGATATGGAACTAAAACAACAAAACCCATGAATTTACAAGAGTAAAGCTGTAGAGTAACTGTCCACTGTAGTGACCACTATGCATGAAAGGGTTAAAATTTGAGAAAGTATGCTATGACAAAAATATGCTAATACTGCTCTATGCACGTCACTTATCAGTTCATTTGATTAACATGCACTGGAAAAAATCAAAATCTTACCAAGTGTATTTTTCTCATTTCTTGTCAAAATATTCATTAGACTTAAAACTAGAAAAGCACTCGGAGAACGCAGACCTCCGCCAAGGCAGATCAGTTGTGCCCCCCCACCCCACCCCCAATCACCACCAAAATGTAATCATTTGTTCCTTATGCCAGTATCAACATTTCCTGGAAATTTCATCCAAATCCATCCATAACTTTTTGAGTTATCTTGCTAACAGACAAACAAACAAACCCCGATGAAAACATAACCTCCACCGTTCCTTGGTAAGGACGTAATAATAAGACATAATCACCTGAATAGCAACATTTCAGTGAGTTATAAAGAACTTGTTTTTAGACAAAAGATCTTGAAAACCTTATTTCAAGAAATCTTACCAAGATAATTTTCACTTGTTCCATTGGCAGATTTTTTTTACTCGAATTAAGCAAAAAAAATCTTGAATTAAGCAAAAAAAAAAAACAATATAAGATTTTCAAGATCTATTGTGTAAAAATAAGTTCTTAAATTTCACTGAAAAGTAACTCTTTAGGTGATTATGTTTTATTTTTTAAGTGTGATATTGATATTTTGACTAGAAATGAGAAAAATACACTCAGTAATTTTTTTATTTTTTCCAGTGTGCAAAGAATACATATATTAAAAAAACATCATTATTGATTGAACAAAACAGATACTGTGCACATGTTGTTGAGTTAAATATGTCTGTTTCACTTTTGCTTGTGTTTCCTTGATAAACACAACTGATGAAGCAATTATGACTTATTCAGATCGACTGGAGGAACACTGTGTTCTTGTTAAAATGGTAGAGTAAAACTGAAACTAGTTAGCACTGAAGCACACCTCTGTCTTGCAACATAAGAAATGAAGGATCTAACTTTTTGCTAACATCTACAGTCAAAAAAATGAGTGGGTTAGTCCTTGCTTCTCCATAAAGGTGATTTTTTTTTGTTTTACTGGCAATATCTTTCCAATTGACGAACACCCAAACTAACTGTAATGACAACATAATCACCCAAGTAGAAGGGATTCAAAGAGTAACTGGTCCTATATTTAACCTTTATATTACTAGTTTAGATTTATCAAACAGGTCACATTCTTGCATCTCCAGAACTGTATCATAGTCAAAAGTCCAAATCCAAACCAAGGTTTTAATAGTTTTGGATTTTTCATTATAGTTTAGTTTTATTTAGTTTTGGCCTTTTTTTCTCTAATTCAGTTTTAATAAATTTTTAGAGCAGATTTGCGAGTTTTTATTAGTTTCCGTTTTTTTCTAAATGCTTCGTTTTCGTTTAGTTTTAGTTTTTTCATATCTTTTATCTTCTTTGCCATCGTATTCAAATAAATCCCAGACAGGATTCTGCTGCTTTCTCCCAACCTTAGTCTCCATGTTTCCAGGTAGAGTGGGGACGAGAAGATGACTAAACGACAAGTGACGGGAAGTGACGGACCGTTAAATATCATATGGTGCCAGTAGCTAAAATTGGTTGAGGGAAATAAATCGATTTCATATCAATTCGACATTAACAAAGATAAAAACGAAGGGAATTTTATCCAGAATTTTTATCCGTTGTAGTTACTTTTGTAAACACATAATACAGTTTCAGTTAGTTATCATTTTTTTCTTTTAATTCTAGTTTTTATTTATTTCAGTTAACGAAAATGTTTTTACAATTCTAGTTTTCGTCATTTCGTTAGTTTTCATTAATGATAATAACCTTGATCCAAACATGAAAACAGTGATCATATTTGGCTAAAGGTTTCATATTGACATGCATTTTACAGGATATATAAAATATTACACAGTATAATCGCCAGTGTTTATATAACACTTAAAGAGTTCATTTTAACATTACCTCAGTGAACATATGGTCCCTATCTACAAAGTGTAAAATTTACACTGAACATAGAGTTACATTTCCAGAGTCAACTTTACTCTAGTAAGAGTTAATATTTTACACTACACTACACTAATTAGTGTCAATCAAGTTTTACACTATGTGAGAAGTAACACCCATAGTGTTATTCACATTCAACACTGAAGAGTTAAGTGTTAAGAAATAACTTTTCCAGTGTTAAACCTACTTAACACTACATGTTGATAAATAAATTACTCCAAAGAGTGTTGATTTCTAACTGCCTCCTACCGGTGTTACACGTGATGTACTATAGTCCCAGTATCTGCAGTGTTGAAAAAAAGATACAATTATTTCTGTACCCAATTTATTCTAAGTAAAAATGAAATATTGCAATTAAAAGTAAACATAAAATGACATGTAAAATGAAAGCTGCCGACCTGATATCACGTTTTCCATTTGAAATTCGGTATTTGAAAACACGTACCCAACATTGACGACAACGACGTAACTATATTCTTGCACACAGAATCTGCTTGGATGAAATAACAAAAGCAATACTTTATTTACACAAACTTACAAACGCAATTTTTCGATGCGAGGAAGATGGCGACGCTAGAGTCCAACTTCTCACTCAGTTTGAGCACGGAGGTAGGTGGGCGGGGCTTTTCAGAGTCATTATTTTTTAACACTGAAAGGTATCTTGCTCTTATCGGTGTTGAATTAACTTTGAGAGAGTCAATTTACTTTAACACTGAATATATGACACTGACAGTGTAAAACCTCTGTAAAGTCCAATTATTTTCATCGACGCTGGAAGTTATCATGTTAAATTTTACTCTGTCCATTGTTGGAATAACTCTGAAAGAATTAAAATACTTTGACACTGCATGTTTTACACTGGCAAATTTACTGTGTAGTATTTAGTAATATTACAGCGTCTTGGGAATCAGTTAGTCTTCACCACATTTAGATCATCACCAGTGTAGATAAGTGATGAAAACATGTTGCTGTCACATGTTTCTACAGGCCTGTTACATAATAGTTTTCACATGGAAAATTAGTTTAGATGTCAAGTCACAGAACAACACAGATGACCAGGCTAAGGTAATGGATCCAAACAGAATTCAAGTCCATTCGTCTGTCTATTTTCTGTCTGTCCCTCTGCAGTGAAGATAGATATAACTGTATTTAGTCCCTAGACATAACTGCTGTCCATACCAGCCAAAGTTAACTGAACCATAAAGGATAAAGGGCCATTATACATCCCCAGGCAACTGTGGATCTGTATCCCCTTGGGGACACAGTGGTCATATTTCACAACTTCTCTGCGTAATGGAACCACTGAGTTGGTTTTTTGTGCGTCACAAGGATATTCTTTCTTTGAAGAGCATGTTAATTTAGAACATGATAGATTAAGTTGTGTTTCATCCTGACTGAAGCAGAAGGTCTATCGACCCAGGACTGTTATAGCATCAAGACTGAAGCAAAAGTTCAATGAGTGCGACATAACGGAATCTAACTGCAGAGGTGGAGTATTCATGATTATGTTTTCATAAGTTTCGAATCACCTATAAATAAAAACTAGGGCGTTGACCCGTAGGGAACCATGGGTTCTAGATCCTCTGATACAGTTCATTCCTTTACTTTCTTAGTAAATTCCACTGGCATTTTCAGTTGAATAACCTCTCAGCTGGCATGTCTGTTTCTGCACATGAAATTTGACACCATGGCAACATGGCCCTGTTGTTTACCTGTTGCTAGGTAACCCACATCAATGATGATTCTATGATTCTGGGCATAGCAATGTGATTGGCCATTGGGAGGCCATTGTATTCCATGATTACTAGTATATCCCAAAATATTGATCCTATCAACTTGCCATTTTCATTAGTCTCTTCCTTGACCAAAAATACATTAGTCGATCAAACTGCATCAGTCAGCTCATACCAGATTTTGTGTGATGCCCAAGACACACAGTGTCCACTTCCCTTTTATAATATAGATTGTTGTTTACTTTACCTTAAAGGAGTGATATTTTGCTTTTTTTAAATTAAATTATGCGTTTTAAAACATTTCCCTGTGGTCTACATAAACTGTAAATGCTATGCTTGAGTCTGAATTCTTCATTAATTCAACTCCACAGGTCCATCTTCAATCTTATTTCTAAGTAATGACACCAGAAAGGTTGTTTTGAGCGCTGGCCCTTTAAATGCAAATGAGCCACTTCACACCCCACCCCCTCCAGGTTGTTGGCTGTGTTGCACTGTCCCCTTCAACCAACAACTGAACATTTTAGGTAATCAGCTCAAAGTTCGGACATATTTTCAGTACGGACTACAACCGCTGCTGCTGACAAACAATTATGTCGTACTCGGAGAAATGTTCGTCGGAAGTCTAGACCTTATATGTGCAAATGTCGTGGCGTAACTAGTTATAGTAGAAATCCACTTGATTTTTGCCAGAATGAATATAAAGATAGCTGAACCAAAGACTAATAAAAGTGGGTTTAGCAAAATATGACCCCTTTAAAAGAGGGTGCTCTCCCACACAGTTGTTGCACCAATATGTTTGAAAGTAGTCAAGAGTGGACAAGCAAAACGCTGACTCCAAGCAAAACCTTTTGTGTTTTTGCAGCCATCATAGCTTTTTCTACATATTTAGAAGAAAAAAAGGTGAACCAAAAGTTTTCACTTCCTTACAACTTGCAGCATTGCTACTAGATATCACCAGTGGTGGGCCGTCAGGGCCAGCAAGGCCTTCTCTGCTGGCCCAAACACCATCAAAAACACTGACCTACATTTACAACCTAAATTCTAATATTTGTTCCATGAAATTGTATTAATTTATTTCCAATAGACTGTTCTCTTTATTTCTTAGTGTTTCTCTCAGCTGCACTGCTTCCAATTCGTGGATGTCGACATAAGAAATTCTGTCCAATCAGATTTCAGTCTTTATGTGTTACCAGGCGCCCACAATTCCTAGCGGCGCCACAGAGTATACCTACAGTTCACCTAGATGGCATAGAGTATATTTCATATGTACTATCCAGTTTGTATATGTGAATATATTATCCAGTTTTCTTTAGAGATTCACAGTAGATTTGCACATCACTTTCACCATGAATGTTGTGCAGTTCTGCTTTTCACCACCCACAGTGACTGGTGAAAGACAGATTTGCTAAATCCACGACAAATTACTATCATGGCCACAAAATGTTGCGCCGCTCACTGACACATGTTTTTAATTTAGTATTTAGTACTCAAAGAAAACTAGTTTTGTACTTGAGCTCAGCTACTTTCATCTCATCTGAATGGTATCCCACTATTTAAGACTTAATCCAGTGAGCATGCTATGCATGTCTGAAAACTAACCAAGTGCAGAAGAATGCTGCGCTACTGAGTTGGAAACATGAAACATGAATGCTGCTCATCTTAATAAAAGGTTCAACAACAGATAAAAAAAAGAAAAATAGATAGTTTTGTATTGAACATACAAGGGAATTATTAGATACACAGTCAAATAGGATGAAAACTGGATTAATACCATAGACTTTACATACAGCCTGGCCTAAAGAAAGTACCTGGATTTAAGTGAACTGAAACAGGTATGAGTCTTCTGGAGGATAATTATTGCAGTGATTATCTGCTGTTCAACAGGCAACTGGATCTGAAGTGAACATATCTGGAGAAAAAGTGCAGCGCTGCAGAAGTTCAACCCACTGAGGTGTCAAAGGTTAGCTAATGCTAAATGCTAACTTACTGTTTTATAAACTTTAAACGAGCTGCCAAAAAAAAAAAAAATTTGAGAAATATAAATATTTTACTTGATAAACTTAAACTGCACAAGTGTAACTCAGCAGGTGAGAAAACTCCTACAGACCTGTCAAAGCCAGAGCCAGAGACCACCAGATAATTTATTAGAGCAGTGGTTCTCAAACTTTTTACAGTGGAGTACCCCCTGAAGTATACTTTTTTAGCCAAATACCCCCAATTCTCGCTTCAGCATTATTGATTGAAACAAATTAGGCAAAATTTGTTCCTTTGTCAAAGATGTCTGTTAATATTTTCAAAACTTTGTAAACAAATAACATTTATTTATCTGTAATGTATCAAAAATATAAATATATATATATATATTTAAGTAAATTTTGTGTGCAAAAAATAAACTGAAAACTGCCCTCTTTCATTGATAAGAAAAATTAATAAATTGATCATTAATTAATAATTAATTTTTCAGCAACTTAGCAACTCAAATAAATTCATTTTGAATAATATAAAACAGAAATGTTCTTAAAATGTAACCAAAGCTTAAACAAGATGATTGACAGTAAAACTATTATATGAATGTATTTATTGTGTTTTAGATTTCAGCGTTAATTACCTCTGCCAGGAGGTTATTGTGATCACTTTGCTTTGTGTGTTTGCGTGTTTGTTTGTTTGTAAGCAAGATAACTCAAAAAATTATGGACGGATTTTCATGAAATTTTCAGTAAATGTTGATATTGGCACAAGGAAGAAATTATTAAATTTTGGTGGTAAATTTTTTTTCTCTCTTACTAAGAGCTCTATCAGTTTGCACACACGATCCTCAGTGTGGCCTCATAGAAAGTATGAATTGACTTAAATTTTTTAGTGGAGCAAGTCATACTGGAGGAATGAAGGAAAACTGTTAAGGAGACACAGTTAACTATGATGTATCACCTCCAAGCTTCAGCAGCATCTACCCTCCCCAGCATCATTAATGTGATGAAGAATTCCTCTTAAAATGCACTGTGTCCCAGCATGGAAAACAAAATTCTTGGAAACACACACAAATATTTATAGCAGATTGAAAAGATGAATCCAGAGAGCTGTTATATTTATTTTTACATAATAAATCTGTTTTAGGAGTTTAATATTTCTATTGAACTGGGGCTCTAACACGACTGCCTTGAACATAGGCTTCATCGTTTAATCTCTCTCCCTGTCTTTCCTGGTCATGTTAAGACTACACGCAGAAGACAGATGTAGTTTGGTAATACCCTTTAGATAAATATTTATCTCTGAAATCAGACAAATGAGCCACACTCCAGTGTCAAGAGAGATGTAAGCTGCTGACGACAGGAGGTGATACTTTTTGTTTGGAAGAGGTAGAAATGGTCTGACATCTTTCTGTGACTGCCAGGTGTGAGACTTTTCACTCGAGGTACACACTTCCTCTTTCCTCGGGGTCTACTGTCTTTTACATTTAAACACAGCTTAAATCAGTGAAAGCTCTCACTGTATATGGCACATGAGAAACAAAGGGGGGGTAGTCTTTACGAGCCCGCTTTGCGTCTGTGTTTGGATGTGAAATAAGCAGGTATGAGTGGTATTATAATGGTTTGGATTTGGTTTCAGGTCTGCTGGAACTTGCACTGTCTGGACGAGTATTTAAAAACCTGCCCAGAGATCATGTCTGGTGTGGATCATCAACCCAGTTAGAGCGAGGGAGGTGGAACAGGAGAAGAACCACCTGGGTAACCTCAGCCTGCCCTCTGTAAAGAACACCAGCGATAGGTCCAACACCATGAATGGCTCTAATGAGTCTAATTAAAGCTCTACAGCTCATTCTATGTTAGCATCTGAACAGTCAATGTGCACATTTTGTTTCCTGTGACATAGAAAGCATGTATGTTTTTTGTTTGTTTTTTTTTTATATCAGGTTTACTATAAGTACTAGCCTTCTTTACACCTTTTGTCATTAACCCATAAAGATCCAAACATCTACTGGTGACCAAAAGCATCTGCTGATCTAAACTGTTTAATACCTGTTGATCCACTCATTCTATCAATCCATGTCAATAATTGGTGTAAAATACAGTTTGTCATCTTTTCAGGGTCATCAGATATGACCCATTTGGACGTTCAGAGTCTCTGTAGTGAATGTGGAAACACCATCATCTTCACCAGTAAAACCCATGGAGTCGGATCAATGACAGTGGATGGAGACACTTGTTTTATGTTCAATTAATGATATGTTTTGTTGAAAAAGTCACTTTTTGTTCAATTTCAGCTGTTTCTGATATAACAATCAACTTTAATCTGAGGTTTTATAAACATCTACATGGTCAGTAAATTAAATGTGAGGAAAATACCTGATTTTCACTGAAAAAATGCAAATGACAGAGGATATTGTTATAATAAATGGTGAGAAATCTCTTAAGAAAGGTTAAAAATAGAGAAAAAATCATTTGGAAACTGCCATAAAAGTAGCACTGGGTTAAATGAGGCAAAAAAAAACAACAAAAAAAACCCTTCAATATCTACTTTTTATTTATCTTTTACTTTTTATAATTCAGTTATTGATATCTTTGCTGAAAAAGTAACTTTGTCTTGAGTTTTCTCTGTTAAAATGTAGTAACCTTTGAATTTATTCTGAGTTTTTATGAACATCTAAATTAAGAATGGGCAATTAAATATAAGAAAATACATGATTTACAATGAGAACTGCAAAATACAGAGGATAATGTTATAATAAATTATGATAAATCACTTCAGTAAAGGTTAAATAGAGAGAAAAAATAATTTGGGAACTGCCACAAAAGTAGCACTGGGTCTTTATGGGTTAATATTAATTTCTAAAGGCTTATATATAGTATGTGCTTGTTACACGTTTAGAAAAATGTGTGCAGTTACTGTTAACACACAGGCTGTCATGTAAAAACACATTAAAAAAAACAACTAAAATCACTCTGGTCCACTGAACCTGTATTTTCTCCTTTATGCAGGAGACCTGTGCACCGGAGCCAAACAGCTGTGCTGTGTGGGGCAGCGGGCCACGGTGCTGTATGTTTTCTATCTACAGTGGAATTTATATGAGCCTGGGGTTACAAGCACATGAATGGGCCCCAGTGTGCTGGTTCTGTTCTGACGTCACCTCATCAGCGTGCATGGGACACACTCGTTAAAGTGGGACACACCATGGTTTGCATGTATTTCAAAGGAAACCAAAGCCACTTTGAAGGATCAGAGTGTGGTGATGTGGAACAATGGGCAGATTTGTTTGACCGGTCTGATGCCGCTCGTGCCACTTGGAATCGAAGACTACTGCAGAATCATCAATTCACAAAAACACATCTGTGTCTATCAATCAAGATGTCTCCTATTGTAAAGCAATCCCCCCCGAATTGTCACATTACACTGGTCTACGAGTAAAACGCCTCCAGAATGAAAGGAGTGAAACTACACCCAGTTTGAGTCACTAAAAAAGAAAAATCCAGTCAAACTGCTGGTCTGGTTGGCTGTCGTTTCCAAGATCCAGTCTGGAGTCAAAATGTGAAACTTAGAGAATTAATGAGAGAACAGGTTTAACTAAAAAGGAAGGTTTGTTTCAGAGCAACCAGATCGACTTAAAAACACTAGTGGCTTTTCCTTTTGACATCTGTGCAAAACTTTGCCAATATTTGCTAAGTGTCACAAAAATAGAAGTGTGTAATGTCAGTTCTTCCCTTAAATCACAAATACGATGATTTATTTATTATCGTGAGATGACATGAGAAGTCATTCCACATGGTGACCAACATAAATATCATGTTGATTTACAGATATATTCATTTTTATTATACATTACCCCTCTATCCTGTACTAAATTAAAAAATGATTGAGTTTCCTGGTGTGTCCACACATACATAGTTGATATGTGTTATTATCTTCTGGTACTGTTCTTACCATTGTTGGTATGTAATTATAATATAAGTTAACTGTTACCTGTGGTAACACCACCAGGAATATACGTTGTTTATATTTTTTACACACATTTTGGTTATATAATGTAAATACTGTCGAATGAGTTTATTCTAATTGGGTATAGGCCTATTTTGTTCATTATTCTGACTTGAAGTCTAAGGACAGGAGTGAGTATTTAAAACGTTATTAGATGAAGTTATTTGATAATGAGAATGGGGGTGGGATTAAATAAGTTTTTCTTCTTCCCACTCCTTTTCGAGTGTAAATGAATGATTTTTGAAATTTTGGACTTGCATGGATTCTGTAAATGCTTGAAATAAACAAATAAATGAATGAAAGATTGTGCGATGTTTCTTTTAAAACTCTTCTTTGCTTGTTGCAGCATCTGTCAACATCCGTTTTTTTTTTTTTTTTTTTTTTTTTTAACTCACATGACTAGTTGCAGAAAAAGGTCTTTCCATTGCAGTTTTGCGTGATATCCCAATTTTGTTATGCCTGAAAAACCACCTCTTGCCAGCACAAAAACTTTTCAGTGAAAAATGAGAGTTTTGGCAAAATTGTCGTTTTTCCCATTAGGCTCATTTTTATGTGTAAGTTATATTCGTGCAAATTGAGGATCAATGGAAAAGTATCTGTCTAGTGGAAGATTTATAAAACTCTTGAATAAATGTACATAAACCAAGATATATAAATGTAATAACACTTTACCATATGCATTGAAAACATCAGCTAACCTGCACTTCTGTCATTTGTTTTCCAATTCATCTTATTAAAGTATATAAAATTTGGCACATTTTATGTCTGAGGCAGAAAATTTTTATAAAAAAAATGTCGACTAGTATTATCAGTCATCTTGTATTGCAGCGATATTAGTCCACTAGAGCAAAGCAGTGTTATAGCAGCATGAAAAGGGCCTCAGCAGACAAGCAAAAAAAAAAAAAAGTTCGAAATAATATTCAACAGAATGTTTTCATCTATTAAAGCAGTAACAACACACACAATTATGAAATCTTTGTTCACATATATTTCATAACATTTGAAGTACATTAAGTACATTTTAGAAATAGAAGCTACAGTTTATAAAACCTTTCCAGCAGAAATCATTGATGGGCCAGCATCAGCCTTTTTTTTTCCTCTAGCAGACAGGTTTATTTTCTATATAAAAAAGAATTAAAAAAAACAAAAAAAAAAAAAACGACAACAAAAAAATATCGCTACATTACTTTGTCCTGCGCTACCTTTAAATCCCCATGAAAGCACCAGCTGTCTGCATCTCGTCTTTTATAAAATATAAATTATTGAAAAATATTCAAATGTTTGTGAACTAAATACAATAAAAATGATCTCATAACAAAAATACAGAGACACTATAAAATATACAAAAAAAACAACATCTAAAACAATAACGTTTTCCTTCTGGATCCATTCTGAGATATGCATATGCCACAAACTATTGGTATCAATACACCTGCCTAACGAAGGCTCATTAATACATAAAACCTGCAGTAGATTGTAAATTGTGACATTTGACAATAATCTATTTTCCTGACAAAATTATTTTAAAATATAACATTTATGGTAACAGAATGTTTACTTACACATTAATCTTATGAAGCCAACCATAAGAACATCATGACCTTGTGCTGAAAATGTTTTCTTTTTTTTCCTCCATGGCATTAATAACATTACATGTATGTTTAAAAATTGGTAAAGCTCTTTCTTACACACAACATTGACATCAGAAAGCCAAAAAAAACCCCCAAAAAAACAGTGTTTGGAAACTTGAATCACACATTTAAGAATTAAAGTACAGTGAGGCTTAATACTAACTGATCTGTTGAAGATCGTATTCTCTGCTTTGGATGGAAACGTGGATGAGAGTTTGTGAGTCAGTACTAGATAATGATGTACAAGCTTGAAACCAATTAAACACTGAACAGTTACAGTATCACTTTTCAGCGGGAACCCAGACACACAAAGGCATTTTTCTCATCCTAACGCTGTGTGCTTTACAAAATATGAACAAAACTAAAAACACAAAGTCAACTTCTTCCAAACATATGAGAAATGTCTGCTCCTTATCTTCCAGTCGTAGTGGAAGACACACAAAGCACCCTGGTCAAAGACCTCACATGGGCTTTGGTTATTATTCCTGCTTTGTGTCTTGCTTATTTGTGTAATCTGGGTCTCAATAAAGCTTTATGAAATACAATCTGTACAAACAGACATCTCAAAAGCTATTTTCATCTATATGGGTAACATTCAGCCACTGTAAACAATAACATTATATTCTAAGATGATATTCAACTTTGGCATTTCCCATAAGGCCAGTGTACAGTCATTATTCCCACTGTTGGGATGATGCTGCTGCCAATTTGTTTAATACTAACCAGTGAATCTTTATCTGTGTATTCTGAGCAAATTCCACAACTCTACTCGATGTGGAATGGTAGATGGATTGCTTACTATGAAGTCGATATCGTCTTGTCCATAGATAAGTAACATACGGACAAAATTAAATGCTAATGTTTGTGACAATGTTTCAGCCGAAAGCCGCATTCCGCTTTGACGATCATCCTCAGCATACAACCCATGCAATCCAACCTTCCGAGCAATGCCAACTTGCATCGTTTCTGTCGTTCTTTATCAGACCTCATCACCATTCCACAGCTCTCTTTGAGTCGCTCCATCTCTCCCCTTCACAGCCTCTCCTTCTCTCTAGTCAACATTTTTCCTCTGCCAGTCTCTCTTCCATAAACTGTACCTTCACAATATACTGCAAACCACTTAACGACCAAAAATGTACTGCATTTAATACATATTCAACATTCTTAGGATTTCTTTAATCACTCCTCATCCTGTGATTTTATTGTACAGATAAAAGACTAAACATTTCAAAAGCAAGACTAACATGGACAGTGAACTGACAAATTATACATCTAATCTGCATATTAAACAACTTTTACCAAAGACTCCTGAATTTCCCCACATAGATTGTCTACAGTTTGCTAATACTGATGGTATATGCAAAAATGCATAAGTTTCAGTCATAATACGTGTCTCTAACAAGATGACAAACATGTACACGACGGTGAAAAAGTCAGTTTCAAACGCAACGGCTACTTTCAGTTGTCTATCAGACACTCTTGCTATGAGTAATCTCATTCGGTCCTCAAACCCTACCAGCACAGGGCCAGTGCCTATAGTGTTGTCTGATAACAAATCAGCACATTTCAGTTAAAGGCTTTGACGAACCTGAACTGTTAAACTTGGCTTCTGGGGTTTGGTTCCACTGCGATACCTTCATTGACAACATATGCACGATAACTAAATTACACTTTCCAATATATGCCTGGTAGGTGGGTGTTCTCAACATCAATAATATGATACTGGCACAAGCATATGATCATCGAACAACAGATTATAAGAGACACTTTTTTTGGTCCAAGCTGAAAACACTCTCCTTGTCAAACAGAAAAATGGAGCATATACTGTATGCAAATATGACATTATACTTCAGTCCCACTTATACACTTTGGCAACCGTTCTTAGTGGAAACTTTCCGTCTGCTCTCTGCTACTTTAAATGAAATGACATGAATTATTTGAATTTTCTCTCGCGCTTTTCTACACTTTTTGTCTCCACCCTCATGTTTCATCACTGTGCTACTCAGGCAAAAACAGAACCCGACCTCTACTCGATACTGCTCCATCTGCCTTGAGCTGCAAAATAATACCGGTATACTGTATATCACACATACACTCGCTCACACGCACGTGTACACACATCTCAAATGCAACAGGGTTATGCATACACACTTTTGGCTTGTGCCTTCTTTTAAAACAAGGTCTGAGAGACAAGAGCTCAAAGAGGACAAAGACCACAGTTAGTCATTAAAAACATTTTGGTCCCCAAAAAAACAGTTTAACAACTTTATCAAACAGTTAAGACCACTTTATGAGCCCCAGTCCACGTGGCTCCTTAACTTTTGTCTTCACTTCCTTTTAAAACTCTGATTTCACTCATCCGTGTCTGGCTTTACGTCCAACATTGCATGCAGCTCCTCCGGGGTGTACCCCAGCAGGCTTTTTAAGTCACAGACAAAACGGTAGACGTAGCGTTTTCCCGATGTCTTGTGGATAATATTCTTGTCGTAGTAATAGCGTAAGCCACGGCTAAGCTTCTCATAGTTCATCTTGGGCTTGTTTTTCCTCTTTCCCCACCTTCGAGCAACCTAAACACAACAGAGAATAAACATGTGGTCATGCAATCAGAAACCATAATAATGTTATGATATTTTAAGCAATTTAGCCCATTCAACAATTTCAAAATGCCATAATTGAATCTAATTGGAAGTGATTTATGAATTGAATTAAAATTTTGAAAATTATAAATCAGTGAATGAACTGAGCATAACTTTCCCCAGTGTTTTTTTTTTTGTTTTTTTTTTCAATATAGTGACATGAAACCAGAAAACTCAACCCAACAGCAATCATTTTCTTTGGGTTTTTTTTTTTTTTTGTTTTTTTTCCCTTCTGCAAAATAAGAAGACATCTTCATCTGGCTAACTACTTAGGACCTCCCAGTATGTGTACCAGTGACCAGTAGGGTCGTGACCTCTCACCTCATCAGGGTCGGAGAGCTTGAATTCCCAGCCGTCGCCTGTCCAGCTGATGAAGGACTGGCAAGACTTGTCGGTCAGCAGCTCCAGAAGAAACTGCCACAGCTGGATGGGGCCGCTGCCTGCAGAACAGAAGGTGTAGCAAATAATGAGCATTTTATGAAAACAAAGTCTGCTTTTATGGCAAAATGTTCTACCTTCAGATTTCAGTCTCAAGATATGGAACATGCTTGAATATGCACACTTGAGTGTTTCAAAATATTTGTATACACACGAAAATGCACTGCATCTATAGTGTATTTGTGCTAGATTAACAGTTGTACAGTGAAGAAGTGCAGAATATACTGTAAATATTCTAGAAAACTTCAACAAGTACAGTTTAGGTCAATGGTAGACATATATTTCAAAGTGTATACTTAAGCTATGTCTGAAAGCATTGAATACACATGCTAATTATTCAGTTATGGCTGAAGATGGACAAAGTAAACCTTCTAATCTGGGTCAGTCTCAAGCACAGCACTGGAACCAAATGTCCCACTAAATACAACAGGCACATTCATCTTGTATTCCCTTGTCTGCCAGTTGCCCTGTGCACTATGTGAATCTAGAGTCTGTGTCTGTATGAGTTCCATACTGATGAAATCACTAGTTTAAAATAAGAGCGGCTGCCTCCAGACTTTAGCAGCACATTTTTTGGGACTTGAATACAGTCTGTGTGTGTTAAGGGAGAGCAAAAGTTAGAGGTTGCTAAGTAATAATAGATTACAACTTTCAAGAGTGAAGAAATAAATACGAGTCTTAAAACTAAACTTTTATGTTATTACATCATGTGGAAAAAGGAGGGAAAGCAGAACAAAGAAAACTAAAAGCCTGGTTTTGTCTGAACTAGATTCAATGTAGTACACTTTGATCTTGTGGTTTCTCTGCATACTAACCCACCCACTTTTGAAGCTCGCATGTTGAAATCACACCTGCCTATGCAGCGCACCGCCTCAGCAAAACTGAAGCTCGGCAAAAGTCACTTCTCTCGAGTACCTCAGAAAACCAAATGTACCCTTATACAACACAAACAAAAGCTTTCAGGGAAATAAGCGTGTGGGTTGCACACTTGAAACGACATCTCTGAGCCCTATTTACTCTTAGCAGGATTGGAGAAGGTGCATGACAACAGGCAATTCGACTTTGGAAAATAAATGGCTCTGCAACACTGGATCTCTTTCAGACAAGGAGCTTTGACGTGCATTCCAAATGTCTGCTACTGTAACAGCGAGCCCACATAAGGGTGATACAGTGTGCATTTACCAGCCCGCTGCACTCTCATGCCAGAATGTAGGCGACCCCTTTTTAAAAAAAAAAAAAAAAAAAAAAAGTTTCCAAAAATATTTTACAAGCCTCCATGCACAATGGGCCTCATTGAAAAACCATACAGTGTGGCAAAAGGGCGGGTGGGATTGGGGGCTTGCGTTCATAGTAGTGTTAAGGATCTGACCCATGCACGCTATACGAGTCTTGAGCATATGCAGCTATAGCAGAAACATCTGGGTGTTGACTGAGCCTGAGACTAATGATGATGTTCAATGATGTTTTGATCAGCTAATATGATGTCAAATGTGTTTTATAAGTTACTAGAGCAGAAGTCTACAACTCATTTTCTTTCAGGGGCCACATTCAGTCCAATTTGATCTCAACTGGGCCGGACCAGTAAAATAATAGCATAATAACCTATAAATAATGACAACTCCAGATTTGTCTGTGTTTTAGTGCAAAAAAACCCAAAATTAAATTATGAAAATACTTACTTTTATAAACTATGCAAACACAAAAGATGTAAATAACCTGAAAAAAATGAAATTTCTTAAGAAAAATAAGTGCAATTTGAACAATATTACACCTCAACTTATCACATAAACATGTGCATTATGGATTGGATCTACAAAGACACTAAACACTTAGTAACAGGCAGAAAATTGTTAAAACTGTGCAGAATTTTCTTTAGACTTTTCAGGTTATTTATATTTGTTCAGGTTATGCACATTTTATTTTTACAGGGTAGTTTGGAAATTTAAATATTGTCATAATTTACTATTATTTTTTGCACTAAACAAAGACAAAAATTTGAAGTTGTCATTATTTACAGGCATAGTGTAATATTTTTTTCACATCAAACAGAGAAAAAAATATGGAGTCATTATTTTTTGCAGGTTATTATTATTTTACTTGAGGTCATATTGAACCTGAACTAAAATGAGTTCAACAGCCTTGACTGTGGAATTTTTGCTATTTGCTAAATTCATCCCACGGGCCGGATTGGAACTTTTGGCGGGCCACGTTTGGTCCCCGGGCCGCATGTTTGAGACCCCTGTACTGGAGTATAAGTAATAAATTAAAACTCAGAGGTATTTCAAGTATGTTTTTGTAAGGAGAAGGCAGTAAATTCTTGGTGGTAACTTAATAAACCCTTTAGACAGTAAAGAATCTAATTTGTAACTGATTAATTTTTGCAATTCAACTACCTTCGCAGTTCATTCAGGATATGCCACCGAACAATAAATAGACGTCTGACTGCATTAGTATGTTTGTGAGAATAAGAGCGTTGCATGAGTGAGAAAGCAAAGTGTCATGATAACAGAGTGAAAATGAACCTTATTGGAGTGTTTTCTGTGTGAGTGTAGACAGAGGTGTAAATGGAGAATTGTCACAGGAAGCCACAGAGTTGACAACTGGAGGCTCACTTATCTCTCTGCTGCCTTATCAGCTCCCTGTCCTCGCTACAAGTGTCACCTGTCACCCCCTGACTGGGACAGGAAACCAAGCAGAGTACGCCGTCGAGCTGCCGTAAACATCGATTTGGAATTTTTTTTTTTTAAATTTTTTACTTAATATTTTTTTTCCTGTTGTTCATCAAATAATACACATAGACCCGCACACGTACAGCCTCTTTACTCTGCCTTTAATGACAGCTTGAACCACCGTAGGCTTCTAACATTTCCTTCTTCAGAAAAATTAAAGTGTTATAGCCTTAACTTTTTTCTTTTTGTGTAAAATCTCAGCAAAAGCCCATTCCTGTCATTGAGGATACATTAGTACGCATTAGGCTGAAAACGCTTTCAAACACCAGAGCTTTAGAGTTGTCTGTAATGTCATAATAACTGATACATGACAAATAAAGATTTAAGCCTGTCGGGGCTGCATATGGACTATTTGTGAGGCTAAATGCTTTTCGTGCTGGAAAAAGCTGGATATTTCCTCAAGGTGGCCATTCTAATTTTAGTTAAAAGATTCATACATGTTACAAACATACAGCACATTATTTCAAATCTTGCTAGCGCTTGACTTTATCAGCCTATACAGGGTGAAAAATTACCCTCAGTTCCACATTTGATCATTTTTGGAATTTTCTTTTATGGATGTTGGTTGGTAGGGGATTGGTGGATATTTGTCCGAATTTACATAGCCAGGTTTTAATGCATGACCTTTGATTGGATTTAAATCCCACTGCTACTTTGCGCAAACCAGTTTTACTTGGATTTTAACGTGGGTTAACTTGAGTATCAACTTGGATTGTGCAATTTGCCCCTGCTCACTCATGCATGAAAACCTGAGTCTGTAAATTTAGACAAATATCCACCAATCCCCTACCTACCGACATCCATAAAAGAAAATTCCAAAAATTATCAAATGCAAAACTGGGGGTAATTCTTCAGAATGTATAGGTTTTTTTTGTTTTTTTTTTTGATACACCCTGTATATCATGCTTTCTTATTTTATTGCATTTGTTGTACTTTGCAGTATCATTAAGTCTGGATGAATGCTCTGCTGTTCTGTAAGTATCTTTTCAAGTAAAAACCGTACATATGACCACTTAAACTGGAGCAGACCAACTCTGGGACAGGCCGTTCAGATCTGATGTATGCATTGTTGGTGACATTGAAAAAAAATCTGCTTGGATTTCCCCTTTTTCCAACACTGGCAATCTTGCAGCCTTGTGACTATAATTTACACAAGAGTGAAAAAGTCCCAAAGTCTTTTGCTTTAAGAGGCAGTTCTATGTCTACACTGTTCAAACTTTCTTTATTATCTAGTTTGTCCACAACTATGCACTATATGACGTGAGGGTTCCAGAACCATGGTTTATTTTCTTATGCCCTGCAGTATTTGCCATAAATTACTGCATTTCTCAAAGTTAATGTTGTATTTAATATTATGGGCAGTTTACACGATGCCAGAAACGTCTCAGGTATTTATATCAGTTGCGTAGGTTTGGTGTAGCTCTGCGTTAACATTCACATCCTGGTAAACTGGTAAAAGTAGTAACAGGGGATGTTTAGTTTTTTTCCTCTGTGTACCTTTTCAGACCAAAAAAAGCGAAGACAGATGCTGAAATAGTGTGTTTGTTTTAGAAGATTTTGCAAATATCTCCGCATCTTTTTGAACTAGAAGAACACACGAAAACCAACTCTTTGAATATGTTCGAATGAGAAGAAGCCTCATGAGATGAGCAGATAATTTTACTCTGCTGTCATGTGCAAAGGCAGGCATAATTTCTGTGTTTTACCAGTGTTGCTAGGGCGACCTGGAAAAATAGGTTGAGATGCGGGCTGCAGATAACAAGGAGGTAGATGAGAAGTAAAGACAGAACAAAAGAGTGAGAGAGAGAGAGAGAGAGAGAGAGAAGGTAAAAGCAAATCTATTTTGTTTCCTGTAATGTGCATAACTTGGGTTGCCTGGGTAAAAAAGTGTTTTCTCTTTTTGGGTTCTAAAAATGATGCATTAACGCACCCCCACTGAGGACTTCAACAAAGTGTGCTACGGCTGCATTGAACTGTACTCTTTTACATGTGTTCCTTATGTCAATATTAAACTTACACAAAACCTACACACTGGTTTCTCACCTATTACAAAATTATACACATCCACCACTACAATTTCACAACTTAATGGAGCATTGATGTGTTAGATTAAAAAATGTTAAATTACAAGTTAATGCAATCATGCAACGATTGTTAAGATATTGGGTTATGCAATTTCTAAAACATGTTTGGTGATGTATTTTGGATGTATTATTGGTAATAATGTAAGAAAAAATGATAGATATTTGTTTAAAATACAATTAGTAGCATGTAAAAAGGCTGATTAGAACCACCTACAATTAACGACTGGATACTAACTGTGAATGGAATATTTGAGATGGAGATTCGGACCCATAGATTGAGGACTCAAGAAGAACAGTGTCATGATAAATGGAAGAAATGGACAATTTTCCTTTCAACCTCACATTACTAAAAATAATGGTTAGTCACAAAGGTTTATTATGGTCAGTGTATCCGAAATGTCCCTTATGTTTGTTTTGTAATGTACAGAAATCAAACAATAAAAACAAAGTAATTAAAAAAATAAAAATTAAAAAAAATTACAAGTCAATCCTTAAGCTTTTTGCTCTTTTACTATAATGTAGAATCAGCCCAGTACCTGCTTATGTTAGACCTGACAATGAATCTGATCCACAACAGCAGATGCAAAAAATAAGAAAATGTGTCAGTCTTCTACAAGAAGCCAGTTTTATTTAGCAAATAAAGAAATCTCTGATGCCTGCAATCTAGGTACCCTGTGCATTTTTTTATTATGACATTTAAAAACAGTCATAGCCACCGTTTTACATTTACACCTCTAATTAACCCCTGGACATCTTACCTGTGTATCCTGCTAGCGCTGCTGCTGGAATGACGGGTTTGTCCTTGCTGAGGTCTGAACGCTCCCTCACATAGTCTTTGAAGGTACCCTTGGGTTTGTGGCCATGCAAAGCCGTGGGGTAGTCTTCTGAGTCAAAACTGTCGTAAGATGGTACTCGCTGCAGGCTGCTGAATGAAGACTGGCTGCTCCATGACTGGGTCAGTCGGTCACAACTTTCAAAGCTTTCGATGCTTTCAAAGGAGTCCTGACCACCGAGTTTACCTGAGAGGAAAGAGGGGGCAATGGTAAAATACAAATGATAACAGTTCAAAGATAATTCACAAAGTAGATATGTTTTTACTGTTATACGTGGATGCACAGTTACGAAAAATGTTAACTTTTCTCTAATATTTAACATGAAATACATTAATAACAGCACCTTTTAGTATTTGAGTACACTTCCTTGCACTGAACTACTTGTACCGTTCTATACGCCGCAGCATCTCTTTTTTTCTTACACCTCATTTCACTTGTACAACTGGATTTGATTTTAAATGGAAGAAATCACACAAATTGCCTCGCTATTTTTGGCCTTGGAAAGATAAGAGGAGTCTTTCAATGGTGAGTCATTAACAAATGACAGATAATACAGCTCCTCGATTGATGCTGAAATCTTCAACAGCTAAAATTGAAGCCACATGTGGATATCAGTTGCGCTACAGAATACTTTCCCACACTGGGACAACACAATGCAACGCTCACAAGCTTGGTATTTGTGAGGAATGAGGATTGGACCTCATAGCTTGTAGGCAAATGCTTAATGCACCCAAATGAGCCTGAATGAGTATAGCATACATGTTATTCATTTATACAGCTGGTGATCTGAAAGAATAAAGTCCTAGCTTTATGGCTATAAATGTAAACAATGCTGCTAATTCCTCTATAAACTATCGCTGGGAGAGAAAATAAGCCTGCACATTCAGAAAAGCAAACAGCATCATGAGAAAACCCCACACGCGCTAACTGATGACACCTATATCTCCTTACCCAGAACACTTAGGTTGAGTCAAGGAAAAGAGGCCAAGAGAAACAAGAAAAAAAAAAATTCTTGAAGGTTACACCACTTAACTGTTTTACATAAAGGGCAGGCGGCAAGTAGAGAATACGCTGTGGCTTTGTTCGTGTATCACTCTGACAAAAACAATAGAGTTTTCTTTTTTTCCCAACTCAGTCTAGAGTGTGTGAGTCGGGTTTGTTTGAACCGCAAACCAACCAGAGGGCCTGCTTTTCGTCTCTTCTAATACGTGCACACTGATGTGGCATGACAAGTTTCTGGTAGCTTCAGCACAATCACACGCACAGAGACACCCACAGAAAACACTTCACATCTACGTGCACTCACAAACGCATGTGTTCATTTTTTAAGGCATTGGATCCAACCGAACATTTAGGTGCGACATATGGTTCAAACATCTCAGCCGCAATCTGCAACAGTGCATCACTCTTCGAGATTAAGTCAGTGCTCAAGTATGAAATCTCATCTTTATATGTCCAGCGTGTGAGCCCTCACCTCTGCTGAGGCGTCCCACACACATGTTGTCAGGGGATACCACCTCCTGCTTTACAGAGAAGTAGTCCCCCTGCAGGGGATTGAGGGGCGTGTCCCGCAGGATGACAGCAGGGTATTCACTCTCATACTTGAGCGTCAGCAATTCCTCTGAGCTGATGGGGTGAAGCGTCTGGTAGGACTCTGTGATGAAGCCGGGCTCTGAGTATTCAGAAGGAGGGACACACTGAGCATGCTCAACACCATAGCCTGGAGACACAAAAGAAATGAGCGTGGATACAAAGCAGAAAAGGAAAGCAAGATGCCAAACTAAAGAAGATGATTGATTTTAGGAGCGAGGAATCATTATCCCTCTTCATTTGAGCTGAAATCCAAATAGTTATTTTTTGAAGCGTATAACAAAACACAGACTTGACTGTGCATGAAAAATCTTGCAAATTTCAGGCAAGACTATCGATTAGATTTCTACCTTCCATGAACAATGTGATGAAAGGTCAAAATATACTCATACCTATAAAAAGGTTTAATTTTTATCCAGTCGGTAAGAGCAATTTAATGCATTTTATGGTGTGCAGTAAAGTAAAACTAAATTCCTGTTGCAGCATCAGTAACAACTACACATGTAAAGAGTACTTACTGACAAAGTAGTCTGAGGTATAACGGGATTCCTGGAAGTTGGAGGTCAGTCCATTGATGGGGTAATGCTTTGTATCCTCTTCATAAAAAATAGATAGAGGCTGAGCGTCAGTGACCTCGTCATTGATTTCATGTATCATGTAACTGCATCCAGCATTATCAAAAATTAATGGCCTGAGCTAAATTGTGTCTTCCTGTTTGGCTCCTGTTACTACAGCAAATGCCAACAGTATCCTAAAATGGTGCAAGCAGTGACATCATCCTGTTTTTTTCCCCCAATCTCACATACTCTGAGTGTCTATTATAACATTTAAGTATGTTTTATAATGGTTACACAGACTGATGTCCATATACTGAGGACTGTATATGAATTTATGCACAATTTAATACATTATAAGTCCAATATTTCTTAAATAATTTCAGACCAATTTGTCCTTACCTTTCTGAAGCATCTCTAGATGTTCCCAAAGGATGTCACCCACAAAGTCAGGCGCTAAATCAAGGAAACGTTCCTTTCCCATCGCACACAGGTTGGCTCCATTCATGCAAAATTTGTCAAATTCAACATTCTTCAGGCTGAACTCGTTCACTGTCCATGTCAGCCACTCTGCCACGTGGTTTTCTGTCCACTGTCTGGGATCTGTAAAAGGTACATTTTGTACACATTTACCATTTTCATATGTATATTTTGGTTTTTATTTATGTAACTTAATGTATAGTTCTGTATATAGGGGTAGTGCTCGCTGATGTGTTCACTGCAGATACCAAAAATATGAATTTTATCAGAGCTGGGGACTGATTTAACCTTCTAAGAGAAGAAAAAAAATGTCCACCGCAAAAGACATTCCATTAAAATGTTAAAAAAATGCATCTGAAAAATCTGTTGTGTCATGATGTTTCCAATATAGGCAATTATTTAATTTCAAAAAAGCCAAAACTTGTACTTTCCTGGGTCTCAGGAGGATAACCAAATAATGAACTGCTACTTACTACTGGTAAAAGTAAAGCCTTGTGCAATGCAGTTTACCTCTACATACGTGCCTATGACATGTCCATCAGAAACAAACAAGGAATCAGGACTAGCAGTGACAAGCCAAAGCTATACTTTGAACATGCAGTACCTCAGAATATACAGAACATTCTGCTGCTTGCAAACAGCTTGAAAAGGCTCTGTGGTCTGCCTCCATACAGGAAGATAACTCATTATTTTACTGTCTGTCTCTGCGTCTGGATTCTTTCGATGCTGCAGTCAGTCAGTCTGCCTGATCTTAAATGTATGTAATGTAAAGTCATTTCTGGAATCAGTGGGTGTCTCCTAGTCTTCAGTTAATCCTTTAAAAAGATGCCTTCACTGAATGACTATGCATTGAAAGGATCTGATGAACGTGTATGTTGAAGTTGTTTTAAGGACTCATGCTTCACTGGTAAATAATTTCCCCAGTGACAGTCTTAACAGGCTCTAATGAGAATACAAGCAGCTGACAGACTTACCTTTAGGAATACCCAGTCGCTGTTGTTCTTTGGTAAAGCCACTGAAGGTGGCTTTCAGAGCCTGGGACATCATCTCTTTACTTCCTGGAGTTAGCAGTGGGACATCTCCACACTCTGGATCTGCAAAAAACAAATGATTTTCAAGTTATTTTTAGCAACTGCACCGTCTCTTTCTTTTGTAATGACATTAGACACTGCATTAATAATTAGTGACAGTTCAAGCCTTTGCAAAGCTTTCTTTACTGCATCCCTGCTATTGGGCTTACTGAATGGAAAAGTAAGCTGAGGCACACAGAAATTGGCTAAGAGAGTGTTCTTAATGTTAGATATATACACAGACACACATGCACCAACACATAAACAAAACTTAACACAGTCGTATCTGACCGTGATCAGCAACCGGGCACAACAATTACATTCCGTCTAGACACTGTCTCAGCATCAGATCTATCCAGATCTACTTAAGCGGCTCCGTCAGACATCAGATCTGAACAGTTTAAACAAAAAGGTGAAATTGAACATGCTTTATTATGACATATCAATGCACACGCTTGCTAAGTACTGCATTTCCAGTAGAAAATATCAGGTAACCCTATAATCCACGTGGTTTTCAAATATCATTCATGGTATTTCTGGCATTGTGTTGTAAATCTCACACATCTGGTGCTCCACATTAAAATAAATACATGTTTATCCGCAGCTATTGTGAACATTAACCTCTCTGCCACATGCATATCACGGGTGGGAATGCAGCGCCTGGTGCCCATCAGTGACACCGTGACCCCTCTCAGCCCTCCTACCACGCTGCCCTGACACAGTGGGTCTACTGTCACCAGCCCTAGCATGGGGTCAAACACTCTCAGAGGTCAAGGGTCAAGGGATGAGGTGATGATGTCACCATGGCTGCTGGCGGGTGGCTAGGAGAGATGGGGGTGGGCTGTCTCGAGGGTCCCGGTCACACACAAGGCTTACTGTTCTTTGCTTACTGCCAGTGGGCACCCAGTGGGGAACAGAGCTCCCTTTGATCGCTTTAAACAGCGCCTGATGACTCGCACTCATCTAATTAGATTGACCAGGCTACAGAAGTGTGGGATAAGGGGGCAAAGCATGGGAGATGATGAGAGTAGAAGGGGAAAGACCCTCAGGCTACTAATACTAGAATAGGCTGCTAAAAACTAATCAGGCAAAGGCTCAACAAATGACTTGTAATAGACACAAAAAGGACCTACAGAGTTGCAGTTTCGTCATTTCTTATCATTTGATCTGCATAGCTCCCACACTGATTTACACAGCAAAGACAGACATATTATTATCTATGTCATGTCTGCCATACAACAAAATGGCATTATCTCGGCCGATCAGCTTTTGTTTGCAACATAAAGCTCCAACAAACCACTAAAAGGGCATAAGCAAGTCAAAATGCACACAGATTCAAGCGTCTAAATCCGGTTTCTGTTTTGAGTGCATGTCTGTCTCTGGTCAAAATGCACTTTGAATAAAAGTGTTTAAAAACAGATCACAAAGACTTGACTTAAAGGCAAACTATTGATGAGGAAAAGGGTCTGTCAGTACTCTCAAAGCACCACTATTTGTCAAACCCAGATCTTCTGGCATCTACGCTGGCTGGTGGTTTTATCTGCCACCAGTACACTGGGGCAACATACAGTTCATGCTTGTTTTCACCACTCACTGACGTCTCGACCTTGTCTGGAATGCACAGCAGCTGTCCCAGCTTCACCCATGTAGCCAATGTCTGTCTGGATGTTTGCAAAATTAGGTTTCCCAGTTTCTTTTTTCTGCCTTTGACTCTTTTTTTTTTCCCTCTTTTTTTCTCTGAAGAAAGAAACCTCACAACAGAGCCAAGACAGAGCACAGACAAGAGGTACTTGCTTCTTCATGTGATTCAATTAGGACTGTAATAATATATTGCTCTCTGTTACACTAGTGAACAAACAGAAAGTTATTCATCAATACTCAGAAGCAAGAGCAAGATAGAAGAGCTTAGAATAACCAGTTTCAAGACCTCTGTTCAACTATTGTCAGACAGAGCTTACATATCAAAATAACATGATAAAAATTAGACCTGAGTAAGCTGTGAACAAGTCGCTGCAAAGTTGTCAAGGCTTTTACTGAGCTCACTTTTGTAAGTTGCGTTACTAGCGCAGAGAACGTACATGTTGCAAACGACTGCAAACTGAGATGGGACTGGGGCTCAGACAGTCTGCACTTTGATCTGAAGGCAAAAGCGAAATATGGCAGTTTATTTAAGCTGGATCGAATGGAGTTTGTCTGCACTTTCGAACCATTTACACCCCTCCTTCTCCGTTGCTTTTATCAACCCGGTCCCAGCCTGTACTTGCCCACACAGACTTGAACCCACTTCTGCAATAAATCCTCCATCAAAGACACTCGAACCCCGTAGTGCATGAGAACTACCATTAAGCACTGAGAAAAAAAATAAAGACAGAAACTATGTAAACTATGATTACAAAGCAAATGAGAACTGCAATTTGTATAATTCCTTTTGTTTTTATTTTTAATTGTGTGTTTCTCTCATTTAAAATTAGTTTGAAGTGGGCTTTTTGTTTACTGCTTTTCAGCAATTAAAGCACAACAAAAAATGTGACGGCAGTGCATTTCATTTCCATTTAAAATCATGGGAAAAGACACATTGTACAATTATGGCTATATATTCCATGTACGGACCTTAAGTTCATGGTTTTTTTTGTGAGCCAAACTATAATTTTAAAAATGTGAAGCACTGGATAAAGCATCATAAAAAAGCTATCACAGGACCTAAATGTGGATTGGTAATAGAGCAGTCTCCATGGTGAATGATTCCATATGAAAGTTATCTGCGGCAGGACTAATGTACAGTGTGCATCCATTAGTGTGAGAGGCGAGCTTGGATCTAGACAAACTCTAGTAAATGATGAAGTCCTGATAGGATTTCAATGCCTGCGAGCTCCATTAGATAGAGAATGGTCAGTATATAGTGAGAGTTAGAGCATCCACAAGTCATCACTTTCCACATTAGACAGGAATGGTCTGTCCACAAAATGAGACTCATCCACTTAGCTCACGAAATGTGGGAGTGAGCGTAAATCACAGGCAGTGTTATGATGTTTGCTAATAACTAACAGGACTTGGGCAAAAAGAACATATGCAGAAAAAACTATGAAAATGAAAACATTTTCTCCTAATTATATAAAGGGAAACAAAAAGTCCATAAGAATCAGTGATGATGACAGACTGATGTTTATTCTGGAAGCACAGTAAAAGGTATTGATTAGCCACTCCCTTCTTGCTATCATATAAGTAATGGACAGGCTGCTAAGTGCGACAAAGACATGTTCCCCTAGGGATCTGCGCTGACAGACTGTGCATCTTCACAGTTCTGCCTCTGTGACCAAACCCTAACCCAACCTTCAATGAAGGTTCTGTTTGGCATCGGAGGCTGTTAGACTACAAGCAAATAAACACACACATACACACACATGTGAACTAAATTAGCAGTGTTCTTTGCCTGTGCACCAGAGCGTGGGCGTGAAATTGGGATTTTTGTGGCCAGGGCCAAAGTCTGTAGGAACGATGGGGCTGGGCCGGGCCGGGCTAGGGAAGATAGCAAGGGAGGATCATGGGAGGGTGAGGGGTGATGGAGTTGGGGGATGAGTCACCAGACTGTAATATGAACCCATCACAGGACAAGAGAACCAGGGGTGGGCACTGACAGAGAGAGAAAGAGACAGACAAATGAATGGGAGGTCTCATAAAGCTCCTTGTCTCTGGAGTGACATCACAGTGGGATCAGTGCCATCTCCCAGCCTCTGGCAGAGACTCAGTTCATTCATAAAGACTGGACTGCCGCCTCCACTCAGTATGATGCAATGATACAAGACGAGCAGGCAACCAGACCCAACAAATAAGGGACAATATGCCTTCTATCATGTGATGGAGCTATAAATAGCTTTATAGACTTTATCCAGAGAGTGGGTGTGTGTTGGTGAAAAGGAAAGTGAGTGGAAAAAGGGAATGACATCTAAAAGGCTGTTTCAAAGCCAGGCTATCAAAAAAAATTTAACTTTTAGGTCAAATAGTAAGTTTTTTTATGTCATTGCCAAAGTATGCGGCAAATCACATCTCCTTCTGTGTCCCCCTCTATATGGTGGGCTTTTTTAAGTAGCGAAAGAGTCAATTTCCTGTGGCTAAGTTGCCACTTCCTGAGGAAAGTGAGGTGAGTTGAGGGTTCAGGTGAGGGTCAAACACTTCAGATTCACCACAAAAGCCTTATGCCGTTCCTAAATATTCCTCCATGCATATAGGTACATATTAGAAGGGTCACACCAAGGAGCAGGGAAAAGGAAGTTTTGGCTATTTTCCAAAGACTTATAATTGGCCCTTTTAGCCAGACCAGTCTGCCCACAGCCCAGCAGAGGTGACAGTGGTATCTGAGAGAGCCTTTGATGGAGATCCATATCTGGACCCCCGGTCTGAGAACGCAGGGTCATAAACCCCACCAGCATAAAGGAGGCCCATTCAGCACCATGAGGTGATAAAGCGGCGGCTGAGCACTGCAGTGGAGCAGGAAGAGGAGGACGGGGTGGCAGTCTGGTTTTGAGAGGGCTGCTTGTTCAGCCAGCTGTTGCACTGTTTAGATTTCCATCTCAATGCCAAAGACCAGGAATCAAAGTTTAGATCTGGCTCAAGCCAAACTAAAGAATCCACACCAGTCCAAGCCTTCACCAAAACAGGATAGTGTTAACTTATAGAGATCCAAAGAACAAACCAGGACCATACCACAAATGCGGACTGCAGTGCTGAAACACTACTTTTATTCTTAGGGCTCTACCACTGACTTCTGGCTGCCCTCATGAAGCACAAGCTTGTGGTGGTGTAAAGCAGCTGTAGGCTACAAGACGAGGCGAGTACTGCTGACATCTGTCTTTGGCCATGAAACTAGAGTTGTCCAGGATCATCACCGCCACAGACACAACGGCTACTGAAGCAGACAATAAGTGAGTCTAATATCCCATAGCCGTCTTGCCGCCTTTCTTTCTTCCACTCTCTCCATCTCTGAAATCATATTAGCTTATGATGTGAAAGTGCATTAACTTTACTGTTTATGCCCAAGTATCAGAGTGTGATAGGACATTACCTCTGAGTTTGAGATGATTTGCACCTTCGTCAACAGATGCTAAACATTCTTTCTGCTCCAGAGGAACAAACGAAAACAGCCTAAAAGCCCTGTTTTTTGGTAATGCCTGAAGTATTAAAGGTTGAGTAACAGTTATACACTTTTCACCCCATTGCACAATCTCCAAGTTCTCTATTATTTTGAGAGGGAAAAATACTGAAGAGGGAACACAGTATATTCTAAAAACTACAAAAAACAGCAATAAATCTTGCACGTTTCAAGCTTTTCCATGATCCACTCTACAGGACAGTGCAGGTGGTGCTAGTGTAGCTGTATGCATCCTCGCTGCCCTTCCCAACCTCCGTCATTGCTGTAAACAGACAGCTGATGCTCTGGGGGGACTGTTTAGGCCTTAAGCTAAACACACGACATATCTGACAAACAGTTTACTCTCACTGTTGCATTTTTTCCCCCAAAACATGGTTCCTGTACCATTTTAGTGCAAACTAAAACATTCCATAACCAGGTTTTACATAGAAGTGTCACGTGTAGGGGATGCCGTAGAGTAACGCATTGATGACATTATTGAAGGTTCAACTGTCTTTTTGTACGATATGTTCGTCAAAGTGGTAATGGCTGGGTCTAATTACACATCATACATGTAAAAGAGCTTTTTGCTTGTTTGAAGGCAAGCTATGGGCAACAGATGGATACTTGATAAATAAATTCCCCCCAGACCACACTGTTTTCATGTTGCATGCCTCACATTCCACCTCTGTTTTACAATCACTAATGTGCTTCTCACAGCTTTCTTGTTTTCCTCTAATGCGACCAAAAATGACTTGTGGTCTAAGTGGCGAAATGGTTTCAGCTTAAAATGATGAATTACCCTTCTATTTTAAGCTCAGTGTCGGCTCCATGGCTAATAAGAGCATAAAGCATCTGGCCACACCTCTTTTCCTTTATCTCATTTCAGATATATGCTTTTTTTTTTTTTTTCATAAGTATGTAAAACACCTTAGCTTTGGCTGACTTGGCTGATTAAAAGATGTAAACCACACTTTTTGATAACTGGAAAGTTACAACTAAGTGTTTTGTAATCAGAGATGGAAGTGATTTCCAAAACATGTGCATATCATTGCAGATGTGTAAACTCACGCTCACTGTGCATTCTGTCTAGCGCTCACTCCCTCACGCACGTTAAGCGTACACAGAAAAGCCTATGAGTCACTCCATCACAGAATGACTGGACTTTGGGGGATATCGTGCGTCTTCATTTGACAAAGTGACTGTTCATGATGAAAGCACTGACCATATCTTGTAAAATTCCTGCTCAATGACTCAAAGGTTTGTCATTTTTACATTTTTACTACGTATTAAACACACATATTTTAGGCAGCCATGCATGCCTCTGTAATCAGTATTTACATAAGGTCAAAGATAATATTTCACCGCGGCAACAGCATTTCTCTAAAAAAAAATAAAAAAAAACAGTAGCCGGGTCAGTTCTTGTGATATTCTGGATATTTGGACCTACATAGTATTTAGCCTAAAAGTTGAGTTGAACACTCTTTATACTGTTATGAGAATATTTGCTTGAGCTTAAACTCTAGCAACAGCATTAACTCACTCTATGACCTCCTTCATGGCTGCCAGACACATGTGCCTCCCATTTAACTGCGTCACTGTGGCCCAACTAATCATAAGTGCCAGAGTAGCACCTACACAGCAAGGCCCAGCCACTACAAGCACACCCTTCTTTATTATTCTTAGCTCTTACAGACAAGCTTATCAGTAGAGCCGCCATATTTGTGATGTGTATAAAGTCTGTGGCTGTGTCCTATTTATTGACATGATTACAAAAGCAGAAAAGAATGAAATGAGGCAGGTGGTGTTCAGCAAACACAGATACACAGATGAAAGAGAAAACAAGGGAAAGAAATCTGGAATATACGCTGTTTAAAAAAAAAAAAAAAAAAAGAGTGATATAGCCTCGTTGTTGACAGCTGAACATCTGCGGTGAAATAAACTCGTTCTCTGTCAGGACAGTGGACTGATTCTCAAAGCAGGCATGTTTCTATACTAGCCCAGTTTCCATTCCATTATAAGCAACACAGACCCTAAATGTGGAACCACTGAAGGGAAAAAAGCAACAGAGTAAGAAAAAGTTTTAAAGTATTTAGGACAATGCTGAGATGCGTGGGTGGCTGTTAAAACCATTTCAGGACACTGTAAGGCCAGTTTGAGTTTGCAGTCTGACTACTACTACTACTATTGGGAGGTAAGAGGCCTGTGACAGCTAAAACCAGTCAGTACGCCAGACAGACAAAGAGTCCGACCAGTGCCGGTGGCATGCCGGGCAGAAGGCGTCTAGTGCCGTGACTCAGGGATTGCAGGCAATGAATGACTGTGGATAAGACAAAGTCCACACACTAGGAGCTTAATATACACCACATCAAGGTAATGTGAGAGAAAAGCATGTGGCCAATAGAAAGAAATGGAAACAGGGGAAGAAAGGGAAAGGGGTGGGAGGAACACTAGAGTAGAACTTGAGTGGGCGTGTGAATGACAAAAAAGACTTGTCTGTTACAAAAAAGCTTGTTAATGCTTTATTTCCCCAGCCAAGGAACATATTTCCCTTATATTGGTTGTTGGTTTTGTGTGTGGACTTTGAGTAAAATGAGAAGTTGATGTCAGAATGATTGCTGGGAGAGGCACTCTCTAATCATTTTAATCTCTAATTATTTTTCAGCATAGTGAGGACTATTCAGCAGCATCAGACTGGCCACACCTTGGATGTTCTCGTTTTCTCTCCATCCTTCAAACCCCCCACCTTCCCTCTCTTCCACCATATGCTTACTATTTAGCAGACTGCTGTATCTGGTGCAAACACGCCTTCCTTTATGACTAAGTTTTATAAGCAAAGATTAAGGCGTGTAGTCACCAGGGAAGCGTTGGGATAGGACCCACACAGTATAATCGTTTTGCGTTTATATGGGCAGATGACAGAGTGAATGAACAAGGACTGAATGAAACGGTGCCTGAATGGGGGGACAGCCCGTTTGATGTAACACAGTGGCATTTCTGAGCAGTGCAGGAAAGAGGAAAAGAAAGACAGGGTCATTAGGGAACCTGACTTCACCAGTACCCAATCAGTCTGTTTACAAGTACGACCATCACAGGGAGGCTCATTGAGGATGCTATCGTCTACCCTCTAGGCACAGACATGGTCTGGTTAAACAGTACCTAATGACATATGGGTGATGCACTGAGCACTGGACTGACTAATCACATTTTGATCTGGAAAACCATATCGTCCTCAATTTGACATGACACACATCAGATGAAAAATGGACCTGTTTGCTCCGTTTGGCCCGATTCATTGACAGACCACATCAAGAGAAGCCTGGATCACCCAAACAGTGTTTGCACAGCTGCCAGGCAGCCACACACTCAAACACTGGCATATATTACACTGCGCTACTGACGGAGTGCTGACATAAACACACTGAAGCAAAAACCTGAAGCTTATGTAACACTCTCTGTTCTGACAGAAACTATTCCTTCCATCGCCATGCCAACATGGGAGGCACCTCAGAAGAGAAAAATCACTGAATCCACAAAGTCATCCGTGCGGCATGGCCTGTTTGCATATGTGACGAGCAAGGAACAACACACCATATAAGGGCTCTGTAGAAGTATCCGGCGTGCTTGTTATAACAAACATCAGCATTTTGATCAGATAAAAGCCAACCTCCCTCCCCTCCTCACTCTGCCTATGCCTCCATGCATGCCACTCAGCAGGGCATGCTCACAAACATTCCTGTCAGTTACTGAACCCTGACCTTCAGGCCTGACGAGCAGAAAAAGAAAGTAAATGAGGGACGACTCAATCAGACCTAGAACAGACAACTCTATACCGTTAATGATTGACAGTTCTTGTGACTGTTAAGTGTATTATTAGAAAACCACAGAATAATAACAACAATACATCATATCTACAAAAACTGTTCAATGATGGTAAAGCAAAAGAACTAATGTACTTGCCTCATTTTTATTAAATGTCTACATACAGCTAAGAGTATTGTTTTGTTGTTCAGTACTAATGTACCATGGCCTCTGAGTTATGGACGTGTGTATGTTGTTCAAGGTTTAAAGTAATATTCCACTGAACAGAGAAGTTAACACTCCAGGAAATTTAGAAACCCTGAGTTTGTGCCCTTCTAACCCTGATTGTATTTGACAACTTAAAGCAATCCCCTCCACTGGAGAGAGACAGGCAATATACACTATACATAAGCTGACGTTTAATGCACTTCTAGTATGAACTAAAACACAAATATGCGATGGGTGCTCAAGCATGTTAGTAGAGTACGTGTACGCACGTCATGTGGTTACAGGTGTTCAAAGCAACTACAGTTAAGATACCATCGTACTGTGCAGCAATGTCAGAATCCAACGTATCAGCAAATGTACTCTGGTTTTACATCCTTATCTCTTTCAGTAAGTTGTAGACACACAACCTGTCACACTGTTTTGCTTGCCATCATTGTTGTGCCTTTTTAGGAACAAGAGGAGCCTAAGACATTTGTGTGTGTGAGTGTGTATGTGCATGAGGGAGGTGGAGGAAAAGATGTGGCTGTGTGAAGCTGTGAACTGCTCCTTGGCAGCCTCAGTTTGACCCAAGTGCACCCAAGTGCATGTAAGCGGGAGCGAGCATTGTGAAATGCTTTTGCAAGATAGTGCTATGCTTTGGCAACCTTACTGCAGTTGTCAGCACTTTTTATGCATTTCTAAGATGTGGATGTGTGAATCTATGTTCTGCAGGTATTGATAGAGAGAAGAAGGTGGTTAATGTGGTGAGTCACAGCTCCTTAGTGGGTCAACACAGGGCAATTAGTATCAAATTTCCATGATGCATCAAAGCCGGTTTCTACTTTACTAAGAGGCACAACACCACCTGAGCTGCAAAAGCACAAGGGATTAGTTAAGAATGGAAGATGTAAAACACAGCTTAATGCAAATTATCCAAACATGCCACCACACTGTTTAAAAATATAATCAGCAAAATGGGAAGTGAAACCACACAAAGATTTTAAACAGAAGCACAGGTCACAGTGGTGGGCTTCCCTGTCCTAGATACCCACCCACTCCCCTCACCCCACCTCACCCCCTTTCCCCCCCTCCCTCCTAGAGTTAGCCAAGTCTTCCAAGCAGTATGGGTCAGAGAGGGGAGCCTCGACACTGCATATTCATCACCTCAGCCTGCCTCCCCTTCCCTCTGGAAAGTCATCTGGGGTAGAGACAGAAGGATGGAGAGCAGACAGGAGGGTTATGGGACACTGTTTTCTCTAATGCCTGATATGGGTCAGAGATGGATGTTCAGGACATAGACTGGCGTAAGTAGCATCATAAAGACAGGGACTAAAGCAAGGAGGGACATCATTTGTACATGAAAACACTTAAATTGTGACTAATCTGGCAAATAGGGAAGCATATAATATAAAAGTGGTGAAAGTCCATTATTAGTGTTATGAATCTTTAAAACATATCAAATGTCATGAGTGTTGTCATAGAATCCACACCACTATTAACTTCACATAACCTCAACAGCTATGATCTGATGTTAAATTTGGCACAAAATAACTTCATTTCATTCAACTTTGATATAATACAGTGTCTGACATACTGTCTGTTATGAAGGCACGAACCTGATTCATTCAATGATAAGACCCATCCATCCCAGTACATGACTACACAGCCTCGGGCGTGATTTCATTTTTCCTAAGTGTTGCGTATTGTCCAATATTGAGCAACCACCAAACAGCGTAAATTTACACTTAAAAAAACGTGTTCAGGACGCTATGTCCCTCTGAGCGCATCCAATTGCTTAGTGTTATGGTTTAGGATCACCGTAATCCGCCTCCATTCACTTCACATACAATGACAAGACTAAGAGTAATGTGAACTGTCAAGTAGTTACAGAAGAGTTTCGTTACTCACCGTCCATTTTTTCAGCCTTTATAATGGTTAACGTCGGTTTCATATCGACAGCTGCCGTCATGACCATCAGATCAGTGTGACTTATTGACGCCGCGTCCTTTTCTTTTTTTATTCTAAGCGCTCCCTAAAAAAAAAAATAATAAAGCACGCGCACACACGCACTAAGGAGAAAATACTCTATCTATGCGTCGCTCCGGTCAATTCAGATGACCGATTTTTTTTTTCACGCACCTCAACCCCGATTCTGTTCTTTTACAACTAACTTATCTTTCTCTCTTTCTATTACTCCGGCGCATATACACACACACACTCCCTCTTTTCCTCGTTCTTTCTTACTCACTCACACACTCACTCACTCCTTCCCTCCTATCATTGGGTATGGGCGTTGCATTAAGAGCCGGAGTGCGACGACAGCTGAAGGGGGCGGTGTTAGGGGCTGAGTTGCCAGTTGATTCACAATTCAATTACAATACACCCCCCCACCCCCCACCCCGCCTTACCATTGCAACCCACGCCACTCCACCCTCACGCGCACTTTACTACTACTCCCCCGTGTCTCTGTGAGAAACCCACTTGCACCAAGACCCCTCAAGCGTCATCAGAGTCTGCATGTTCCCGCAAATTACTAGCGTTTTACAGGGATGAGAAACACTCTGGAGATGTCAAAACTGCTAAATAGCCTGAGAATGAAGTACAGTAACACTACAGAGGTGGGGGGTTACTATAAAAAAAAAAAAAAAAAAAATTCTCCTTGCCAAAAAATAATGGTTCAAATATGTTTAAACAATAATAGGGTGGGCTATAACTGTGCAATGTTCCCTGGGAGAATGTTTTGGATCATAAAAATAGCTGATAAATACATACCCCAAAAAAATTTGTAGGTGCAGTTTAATTTCCAGAAGTGCTGACAGTGAGCGAAAAGCAGAGTAAGGTCAGTCTATGTCCTATATTCTGCAGGTCCAGGCGTCCTCATAACGTGTAACTCACCCTCATAAACACCTCAGAGTACTTCCTGTTCACCTTGTCCTCATCAATAGATGGTTTAAAGAAATGATGTATTCCTTTTCTTTGCGCAGCTGCGTCAAGTCTCAGTAATTCTAAGTAAGATTCGATCCTACTTGTGTTTCCTTTGTGAAAAATGTATATGGAGTTTAGCTTGAAGAAAAGGGTTATCATACACATATTAGAATCAGTCAAAGCGGGCCTACTGTCACCAAAGCCATCAATGGAAATTCAGTTTGAGCAAGGGAAACTGCCAGTTCTAATTCTTGGTTCGCTTCACTTTTTCTAGAGTTTTGTCCTTTCTTATCTATAATAATCAGGAACAATGACCATGCTTTACTGGAAATTGAATCAAGAATTTGTTCTGTCACTGGAAAAGAACAAAGACAAGAGAAAGCGTGGGCTATTTAGCCACAGTAAGGCTCCACTCTATCTGAGCAAACCACCACAGCCATTAGAGAGCACCTCCCATGGCAATGGAAACAGAAATAACTGTAATTCTAATAGTAATCTGAAAGTACCAGTGGAACTAGAAGCTTTAAAGCAAAAAAAAAAAAGATGAAGGCTACAGAACAAGGAGCAGAAGGTCTTTCTTTGATTCGGTAAAATAAAAGGTTTTCTACAAGGAAACAGTCATTTCAAAATGTCATCCTCCATCCATCATTATCGTAAACATCCTCATTAAAATGAGTCATATAGCACCCCCTATAATGTGCATTAATCTGATACTTTGCATGTATTGTACCATGTACTCCTAAATGAGATAATCTGGAGGAGGCTGGGGAGCCAGGGATATTGATTACCCATGGATTTTTAAACCGGTGGTACTTCACCGGTTCCATTAGCAGTCCTGGATCAGGTTTCATTGGCCTGATAGAAGCCTCATCTGGGAAGACTGCTGGTGGGTTCTGCGGTGAGAGGAGCTGCCTCACCAGGGGCGAAGCAGAAGGGGGAGAGGAATGGACAGGGAGAACAGCACTTCTCACTTTATCTCAGGCTCTCTCTTTGACTGGACCTTTTTGTTTTCTGTTAATGAACTCCCTCGTATCTGTTCTTTAAAGGACAAGCTGAGTCCTTTTGTGCCTAAGGGCAGCCGTTGGGTTTAATGGTGTTGCTGACTAATAAACGGGCTGGCGTCACTGCAGCCCTTTCCAGCCTGGGTTTCCTTCTGCTGGTCTTTGCATCAGTTCTTTTAGATACTACAACAAAGAGTTCAGATGGTGTTTCCCCAAATTATTTCAAAGTCAAAAGTCAAAGTGAATATTTTCCACACAGAAACACTAATCTGAAAACGAACTGGGTCTCTCTGTTCCTGTATCTCATATAAAGCACAAGCCTGTTGTACTGTACCCCATGAGGGAAACACTTTTCATGAACAAAAGGGTTGAAAAGTCATTTAGGTAGAAAAAAAAAAGGGTAAATACTAAACGCTTGTTTGTCCCCACAGAGATTTCAGAATCAATACAAAACACCAGAAAACAACTACTGCTTAAATCAGTAGTGTCGTTCCCTTTAATAAAACAACCAGCAAGTTTATGTACCACTTGAGGACATGTGTCACAGATCAAACACATCTAGGTTTCAGTGTCTCTTTTCTTCATCTTGCAAATGCTGTTGCCATGGTGTTGACAGTTAGTCGGCTTCACTCATTTACGTTGCAATATAGCTGAAGCAGCTTTCTCTCTTTGCTGCACTCTCCTGCTCACTGTCTGTCTCGCACTGGCACATCTGTGTTGTCTGCCTGTCTATAATCCTTAGATGTAACCGTTGCACCTGCTACTTTTCACACAGTTAACTGAAAGGTTATTCCATTTAGAGCAATCCTTACAGCTGTCAAGTGATATTTGTCTTTGAAGCTGGTGCGCTTGCAGAAAGTCACAGAAGAGTTTTGGTTGCTGTAGGTATTCAGGTTTCAGCTGCACATTTCCCCATAAAATAGCAGACAAGTACACCGAATGAAAAGTAAAAAATCACAGATAGGGAATGTGATCTGACCCTCACACACAGACAGAGACGCAGAGATAGAGAGAGCAGACAGTAAAACAGTAAAACAGTGGGGTCCTTGTGGCCCATGTCTAGTTGCTGACTGTCTGTGGTGGATGGTGTCTGAAGGTGCCACAGGCTGGATGTTCTCCTGCTGAGATCAGAGGGTTGGCTGGGACAAGAGCTCTGTAGCCCTGTGTATGTGTGGATGAGTGTATGTGATTATGCATAGTGTGTTTGTTTTGCATACATCTTTCCCTTGTGCTTAACATTCCAAAGTCACATCTGAGTACATCTCTATGTGTGTGTGTGTGTGTGTGTGTGTGTGTGTGTGTGTGTTTGTATGTGTGTGAGCAACTTAATAGTGTGCATGTAAGTGCACTGGGAAAGTAGCAGGGCCTCCCTGAACAAAGGCTCAGCTCTTTTCTGAACAATTAGCTTTGCTAAAAAGGACATCTCTTCCTCCATTAGCAGCACCACGTGCCCCCCATCACTCCATTGTGCAGATAATTCAATTATCCCCACCCCCCTCCGAGTCACTTTGCCTCCCAGACCTCCCTCTCTTCGTCTTGCCCTCCCTCTATCCCTCCCTGCTCTCTGTTACCACTCTAAGATAAAGCTCATCTAGTACCCACCGTTGAAGGAAAAATACAGTAGCATGCTGGTTTGTTTATCTATAAAGAAACGCAGTTGTAATTGATGGTAACACTTGAGCATATGGATGTTCATATTTATGTACATTTTCTGTTAAATGCTATATCAGTGTTCTTTTAATTATGAGTATTGAGGAAAAAAACAACATTTACCTTCTATAAGCTGGATTTGATTTAATAATGAATATCATGAGCCACAGTGAGAGGTTACTATTACTGGTGTAGAGTCATTGTAGTTAACAGTCTGTGAATATTCCTGCGCTTACGGTATAAACATTAAAACAATAGGAGGTCTCTCATAGGATTCATTATAGCACCACCTTTCCTGATGAGCTGGCATCTGTTGCATCATCAACGTCAGTGATTGCATGTGTTTCAGAACTGCATGTTCTCCAACTGAAGTGGTTTGTAATTAGTCACTGTACTATCAAGAGGAACTTACCACAGTAGTACTTCCTAGAATTAAAAATGCTGGGAAGAGAAGTTTAAATTTGGGGTATCTGGCTGGTACTTCAAAGGAAGTGTCTTTAAATAAGAATGTAAGAGCTGATACTTGAAACAATGAGTCAATTAGATGGAAATACTCATGTTAGGTCAGGAAAAATGTCCGTTTAAAAAAATATTAAATCAAATGGATTATCACAAGAAAATTAGATTAGAAAAGGCATTAGTAATTTTCTTTGCAGTTCATCCGATTAGTAGTCTGAGGAGCGGGGCCCATATTCCATCCACTTGATTTCAGTGAAGCTACAAGTTTAATGTGGAAACTGACGCAAACAGCTGAGACTTCTAAAAATATATTCAAATCTACAAACACACAATGGACAACAGGCATTATCTGTTCACTCTGTTTATTGGCTTCCACCTCGTACCTCAGAACCATTATCATACCATGCAGTTCAACTGTAGGGCCATGGCGGTGGTGTAGCCCATTCCTCCACAGTTGTCTGTCGCTTTTCCGTGTTTCCACTCTTGTTTTGTTTTATTGTTGGAGGGGGAAGTGTGCGCTGGCCTGATTAGCATCACTGTTTCCTCCTTTCCCATAACCCCCCAGACCCCTGCAGGCTGCCTGTTTACTTTTAGAAATAAAAAATGGGCCTGCGCCCGTGAGGACGTGCCCCTCGTCAGAGGCGAAGCCCCCTATCTCCCCCTTCAAGGCTCCACATTTTCGATCCTCCACCCCTCATCTCTTCTCCTCCCACCAAAGCCAGTCCCAGTCCTGTGACTTATCCCTGTTCTTATCCATCGTCTCTCCTCAAACTGTAGTCCGCCCACTCTCCTTTTCTTTCCACCCAGTTCCCCTCCTCTTCCAACTGTCCAGCTGTCAAATCACATCAAATAAAACACAGGCCAATGGTCCCTGAGTGCCAGATCACAGCTGTGTCTGTGTGTACTAAATGGGAGTGCATGTTTAAATGTACAGTGAACTCACGAGTGCCTGGGAGAAGATGTGTGTGTGTGTGTGTGTGTGTTTGTCGATGCGTGTGTGCCTGCTTTGGTGAATGGGAGGATGCTGTAATACAATACACAGCAGAATACAGGGTGTGAATTTACTGAATGAATATGCGGAGTGTGCATCACTGCAGGATGTTTGCTGGAGGTTGGAGTGTGTTTGTGTGTGTGAGTTGTATGATATCGGTGTCTGGATTTCAGCAGGATTACACACAGACACTCACTGTGTTTCTCACACGCAGTGGATTTCTACAATCGGAGTTTACAACAGGCCCAACAGTGCGAGTGTTGGATAGTGAAGAGTTGAGCTGGGTTAGTGTAAACATGACCATGGCATGGCTGTTGTCAGGAAGTAGTGTGTGTGACATTGGGCTCTTGGCCAAACATGCAATGGTCCTTTAACATCCAACATCTCCGCCTCACATCTGCTCTGTACTCTTTCTTTCTCACACCAGCACATTACATTTTTAAAACACTCAATTCATTCTCAGAGGAAAACGGGGAAGTGAAAAAAACAAAGCGTAACCAGTTAAGATGTTAAACACAAATGTATATTCAAGATGTAAGTGTTTGCTTTTGAGAAAGTTAACTAAAGAATTATAAGCTGCACTGTAAAATGATGAATTTCCATTTTGCCACCTATTTGAAATAAAAGCCAATTAAGATTCACTTCCCATAAGTTAAAGGGGAAAAGGAGTTTGCAGTTGCATGTCGGTTTTTAATGTCTGCAATGCAAGGTGATTTTAGTCTTCACACCTGAATCACAACACTTAGCTTCACACAATAGCAATACTGAGTGCTATATCAAGTTTTTATTCAAATTACTTCAAACCAAATTAGCACATGCAAAATATTAATGTTGAGGTTGTGTTTCAGTTTCAGAGAAATGAGTCAAAGCAACGGCTGCAGGGTGTGGAGACGGTGTCAGAGGTTATTTAGATGCATTTGAGGTTAGCGCAGACTCATAACACTGAACGCTGGTAGCAGAAAAACCTCAGCGGCTCTATATGACACCAACAACAAAAACTAAATGACTCTAACAACATCTCCAGGTGGCTGGAATGTTCTTAGACCTATGATCTACATAGTGTAGGGTACAGAAAAAAAAGGCTGAGAAAAAAAGGTCAACGCTCGGTCGTCTTTTTCCACTCAGCAATGTTTATGTCGACAGTTTTGTGCTGGGAGCAATGAAGTGAAGGCTCCAAAGGAGTGTGTCCCTGGCAACAAACATCAGCAAATCCCATCAAATCCTGACTCCCGCTCACACACACACACTCATACACATGCGTATACATACACATATGCACACTCAGGCCCCCTCCGCCTCTCCAGAGACCGAACCACAGGCTTGGGAAAAAGATGGCTGCCCTTTAGCCCCCTGTCTTGCCCCCTGCATCCAGCTCAGGGAGGTGACGGAAGAAAGCTTGTGCCCCCTAGCACCCCTACCCTACTCCCGTGGCGTACGTCCCGGTCCACCAGCATTCAATCACTTTTGAAGACGAGAAAAGGCCAGAGTCAAACACAGGCAAATGCCCTGGAAGGAATGTTCCAGTCTAAAATAAAATGCTCTTTGAAAAAAAAAGAGAAAGAAAAACTATTAAGGGGATTGGAAGTACAAAAATGCAGGACATTTGGTCATCCCCAGAAGGAGAGAGGGAGGGAAACAGGAGGGGAGAAGGGAGAGTAGGGGGTGGATCTGGTAAAGGCATTGCCCTCGGGGTCAGCATCGCCAGCATCCCCCGTGCAGCAGACACAAAATAACAGGCCAAGTTGAGGTTGTGTGTGTGTAAATGTGAAAGTGAACTAAACGAGGGAGCTGAAGTGTGTGTGCCAAGACAGAAGACATGAGCGCTGAGTATGACTGATTGTCCATTTAGCCTTCTGGTTAGTGCCACTGTGTGTTGTTTGTTTATTTATGAATCATAATTGCTGCAGCCTTTAATCTCAATTATACTATAATAAATCTGTAACATATAGCTCTATATTAGTGACCAAATAATGACCCCTATTCATGTTCAGCATCAATCTCCTGTAACATGTCGGCAGCGGTGTAGTCCAGGGTATACGGCGGTATACGGAGTATACCAATGCCGCGTTTCCACTACGTGGAACCGGCTTGACTCGGCTCAGCTCGACTTGACTCGGTTACCAGGTCCTATTCCTGGAGACCGTTTCCATTACAGGATACTACCAACTTTACAGTACCTGGACGTCATAGTGATGAGGTGCGTTACTTCCGTGTTGTCTGCTCAGAGAGTTGCTGATAAACTTGCTCGTTGCGTGTTGTCTCGTCAAACTCATGCTCAATTTTTACGTCTGAACCTCCTCGACTGACCATGGTGTAGTTTTGCAGGCTGTCATCATGTAGATTAACCTACCGCTATATTAACTGTCAGCTTCCACATCTGTTTTTTGTAAAACAGCGGGTCACAGAGACAACTCTCTTACCAATCAGTGTTCTGCAGTGTTTACACGTCACGTTTTAGTATCTGGTCCCCAGTCCTGGAACCTCAGCGGAGGTGATACCAAAAAACTAGTACCGGGTACCAGATTCCAGGTCCTTTTTTGTAACGGAAATGCAAAAAGGCCGAGCCGAGTCAAGTCCAGTCGAGTCAAGGAGGTACCACGTAGTAGAAATGCGGCACTAGTTATTTTTTAGTCAGTATTGCATATACCCACTTCTAAATCCCCCTAATGCTCACCTTTCAGTCTAATCTGAGCCAAATTGCCCATGTTTTCCTCCAGGATGGTGAACCCATGACCCGCCCTACTCTGCCTCTAATTGGCTAGTACTCGCTGCCTTCTCTGATTAGATTGGTTAACTTTAGGCATGAGGACTGATGAGCCAATCAGAGGCAGAGTAGGGCGAGTCATGCCAAGGAAAATACTGCTAACTAGCGCTGGCCGCCTCTGGAACCTGATTGGACACCTCAGGCGCCAGTGCCACCCCAGTTGATTGACAGGTCACTGCACATCTCACTGAAAGATGCGCAGTCAGAATAAATGTCTTTCAAATGAGTGACACATATGAAGAGAACCAACTTTCATGGAATACATAATTCTGAGGTAAGTTTTAAGGTGGTTTCCAGATGAGTCACTGTTTTAAACTACTGGCCATATGACTGCACATTTGGAGAAGAAATGTTGTTGCCAGTAGTTCAACTGTGTGAGTAGGCTAGCGTTATGAAAGGCTAACGTTATCCTCATGTTGAATACATTTACATTCATCCAGCTGTTTGCGTGACCAGTAAAACCTACTAACTGCTCCTGATCAAGTCATGATAATTTTATAATAGTGAGCAAATACTACTGATGGATTTTTGGGTAAACTAAATATAGTCTTACATGTCACTGTTTCTAAAAAGGCGTTTTCTGGACTAGTTATAAAAAAAAAAAAAATCAAAAAAAGGGCAAAAATTTATAGTGTACCCACGCATGACGGCTCTGAATGTGATGTGTCTTACCTGTAGGGGACAGGTCATGTCCGTTGGGGACCTCCTGCAGGGGAATGTCCTGTGGGTAAAGGGGCTGTGATGGGTAGTACTGCTGCTGAGGGTGAACCACACCTGGGAGCTGTGTCTGAGGGCCGGCTGCCACGCCTCCACTCTGCCTCTGGAGACAAACACTACATTTCAGCATTTGACACTGCTTTGTGTTAACCCAGACATCAGCTCTGATAATGCACATGCTTTCCTTTGACCATATCCATTAAATAGACACAATGACAAAGGCTACATCTTGGTCAAAGTACAGAAAGAATTCAGTAAGAACAGGAAACAAGTGGTTTCCCTTTTAGTGATAGTTACTGTGTGCAATAGAAAATCTGCATAAAAACTGATACGACTTTATTGTTGGGAAGCCAGCCACACCTAGATCATTAAAATCCATGAATATTCCAAGTCAGATTTGCTGCATATAAACTACACTTGAACATAATAAATAAAATGTCTGTATTTTCATATAACAGTGCAGTTCCCTAATCCTGGTTCTGTTAACTGACAAAAAAACACCATGATTGCACACAGGCATATGAAGCTGAAAACAATCTTGGAAAAACATGTTTGAGTTGTTTTGTCCAAAAGCATACCCTTGAATTTAAAAAAAGAAAAAGAAAAAAAAAAAAGAAACATAAACAACAACTTTTCTTTGTTTTCTTGCACAGATAACCCTTTGGGCTAAATTTGACTCGTTCAGTTTATCTCTGCTCTGTTGTTTTATCCTGCTTATCGTAGAAATTTTCACATAAGAGGTTACACCAAGGGGGGGAAGTCCAGAGTCAGCACTTGACGGGGGAGCTAGGACAGATATGAAATTGTATGTGGATATAAGAGATAGTAGGGAGAAAGAATGCAACATGACCATTTAGAGCATATCAAAACCCCTATTTGGCAACAAACACAAATGTCAATGGATATTGTTGGGCATTTCTGTTGTAACCATGTGAACACAGGATTTACATGTTTCTCACAAGGGTGTGTGAACAAATATATTTATTTGTTCATTGCGTAAAACTGGAGAGACCCCCCTCCCCCCTTTTAGTATATTGTAGTTGAAGTGGTTGGAGATGAATTATGAGTTTCTACTGACCTCATTGGACTACTCTGTGATGCAGACTTTCATCACAGACATGTAGGTGGATAAATAATGTGATTAACAGCTATAATTACCAGCTACTGTGAAAACTTCCTCAATTCCTCTACTGCTCTACTCCATGTTTCAACACAGCAGCTTGTAAAAAAAAAAAACAACATTAAATGTAGTCTTTTGATTTGGACCAAGAGGAGAGAGCTGCACATTGAAGATATTATTTTCCAAATTTTCCCTGTAATTCTGAATGACTCTTAAATATTAACCCATAAAGACCCAGTGCTACTTCTGCATCACTTCCCAATGTAATTTTTCTATAGATTAAACATTTCCTAAGTCACTTATCTCCTCTGTATTTTGTGTTTTTTCAGTGAAAATCAGGTAGTTTCCAATATTTAATATACCGATCATATAGATGTTCATAAAAGTTCAGATTAAAGTTGGGGATTATCATATTAGAAACAGAGAAAACTGGAGAAAAAGAGACTTTTCCTAACACAGTTGAACGGCGACTATTAAAGTCTCAAAAAAAAGAAAAAGAAGAGAAAAATGGGCAACAAATCTGTTAATTAAAAATAGAACCAATGGCCCTGTAGCTTACCGGCCAAATTAAAAGCTTGGGAAATGTATCCAGATACCATTTATTATCACCCAGTTATGTGTATTTATTATATTACAGAAATAGCCCATGTTTTGGTCATATTCCAATCAGATCTGTAAAAAATTCAAATTCCAACTTGATATCATTGATACTGATTCATTGTATCAGTCCACTTCCTATCTCTTATAATGGGAAAATTTGTCAAAGTTGCACCAAATCCAGAATCAGATCCGGATCGAAATAATGTCAATACTTTGTGTTGACATCATCATACAGAAGCTGTATACCAAGTTTGAAGTCAATCAGAACTGTAGTTTCTGAGAAAAAGACGACTGAAATGTTTTCCCCATAAGAGCCCATGTTAAATTTTCCGTAAGTTCCCGGATCCAGAAGAAGATCCTGATCAGCATGTGGACATTATGTTTTGGTCATCTCCCCATCAGGGCTGGACTGTAGAAATTTACACTGGATATCATTTATATTTACTGAGTTATTGCATCGATCCACTTCCTATCTCTTATAATGGGGAAATTTTTCAAAGTCGCACCAAATCCAGAATCAGATCCAGATCCAAATAATTTCAATACCTTGTGTTGACATCATCATAAAGAAGCTGTATACCAAGTTTGAAGTCAATCGGAATTGTAGTTTTGGAGAAGAAAACGATTGAAAGTTTTGTAATGGACGACAGACGACAACGCCAGACGCCGCATGACGACAATAGCTTACGGCTTGTCGGCCGGTAAGCTAAAAAAGCAAAGAAGGAAAAAACCTCGACTGGACTACAACCTAGTCACATTTCAATGCACTTTTTTGGTTTAGTGTGTTCTGAAACATCTATTTCTTGATGTAAAAGTTGAATCAGGGGACAGAGTGACCATCTGTGTGTGGCGTATTTAACCCATAAAGATCTAGTGCTACTTTTATGGCAGTTCTAAACAATTTTTCCCCCTATATTTAGCTTTTCTTAAGTGATTTATGACCATTTATTATGACATTATCCTCTGTATTTTGTTTTTGTTTTTTTCAGTGAACATCAGGTATTTTCTTATATTTAATTCACTGATCATGTGAATGTTCATAAAAGCTTCGATGAAAGTTAAGGGTTATATTTTACTAGTGAATCAATGTTGTAGATGACAGTGTTTCTACGTTCACTATGGAGCCTCTGAACGTCCAAATGGGTCATATCTGATGACCATGAAAAGATGACAAACTGCATTTTACACCAATTATTTACACGTATTGATAGGATTAGTGGATCAACAGTTATTAGACATTTTATATCAGTAGATGAGTTTGGTCGTCAGCGGCTGTTTGGGTCTTTATGGGTTAAATATATTCCCTCCCCCAGAACTGTGGCTGTTATATCTCACACATTTGTAACATACCATTCAGATTTTACAAACAACTATCAAATATTTGATGGAAAACAAGTTATTTTGTAACTGTTAACACACGAGACATTGACAGCAATCCTACAGTTGACAATATAGCCTTCACTTAAACTGGATGATGGGCTGTCATACATGATGTGTCATATGTGTAACTGACAGACTAGATGACAGTGATAGTGAATCTGATAAGCAGCCTCTGTTTAAGCACAGCTAAGGCATCAGTTTCCTCTTATACACAGAGTATGTAAACATACATAAATAAACACATGCATGCATGTAATACAAGCATACAGAACATTATCTCCAAGTAAACCATGCTCACAAGGAAGCGTTTCTTCTCCACGTGCACAAATGCGGTGCGCCAATGCCATACACAGCAGCATTTATCAGTAGCTAGCTTTATGGATGACTGACGTGACAGGGGATCAGGGAGGCCAGTTTACGAGGCTCCTTCGAGGTTGCGTGAGACCCTGCTATCTCCTATCAGTCAAGTCAGCAAAGGGGGGAAAGTTAGGCCCAGATGGAGCCACATGGATGATTTATAATTTTGACAGATGATAGCCTGATATAGATAAGGGTGCAGATAATATCAAAAATATATTATTCAATCTTAAATGAAGAATAGCTTTGAAGGAGAAAGTTTGTGGAATGATCATGGATAGATCTCTACGACACATGTATGGGTTTTTAATTTGTACAAAGTAATAAATACTGCACTATATTAGTACATTATACACTGTTGCTTGTGTATGAGCCCCATTCAAATAGACATGTGAATCATAGTGATATTAAAACAATATTGTTCTTGAATAGACATTAACTATTTCTATTAAATGTCAAAGCAAAAACAGAAAAGTCACAAAAACATTTATAAAAACAAATAGTGCCAGCCACGACAAACGCCGCCCCTCGCATGTTTTGTAGCTTATTTCAGCATCAGTCTGTCTGATGTTGTCATGTCTATATATGCAGTGATGTCAGCATATCAGTTGCCTCTATATACATGCTAAGTTTGAAGTAAATTGAAACAAAATTGGTGTTTTTATATATATTTGAAATTTTGCCCATTATAAGTAAATGGGAGAAAAAGAAGATTTAAAAAATTAATTAAACATTTGAACTTTGACCTACTTTTCTCAAAATGTAACCACAACTATTCTGGGTCACTGGCAATCTATAAACCCAATTTAGTATGAATTCAACCAATAGTTCTGCTGCTACAGACATGTGAAATTTCACCCATTGTAAGTGAGTGGAAAAAAAAAAAAAGATTTCAAAAATTCATAAAAAATCTGAACTTTGACCTACTTTTCCTAAAATGTAACCACATGTATTCTTGGTCACTGGCAATCTATAAATGAAACCTGGTATGAATTCATCCAATAATTTTTCTGCTAGATTGTTGACAAAGAAAGAAAGAAAGAAAGAATGAAACAAACAAACAAACAAACAAAAACAATTGTTAGCAAAACAATTCCTCCCTTTGGGGGGAGGGGTAATAATGTGTAATATTGTGTAACCAGCAGGTGGTGCTGTATATTACGTCACACATATGGCCCTAATAAACAGAGTAGAAGAAGAGGTTTCTCGTCATCTAAAATGACTGTAATCTGGTGTCGTCATCTCCTCATCAGTCCTTACGAAGTGCTCTAAAAATACATTTTCATACTTTATCATAGTATAACATATGATCAGTCAGCTGATCTTTGCTAGATCAGAATTTTATTAAAAAAAGGCCTTTCCGTTGCATTTAATGTTTAGCAGAAAAAAAGAAACCTCAAGCAAGCAAAACAAGCTTTTCTGCTAAATTAAGGAGGCTGTTTTTGTTTTTGTTTTCCAGATTTTACCATTTCCATACGCATTTCCGTGAAATTTCAAAATGTCCAAAAAATTACACTTTTCTTGTTCTGACTGAGTGTAACTTTGTGATTAAAATAAAAGATCTCATGTTTTTTTATGTTAATATTTGATATATAATGTACCATGTTAAGTAAGTGTTAAAGCTAGTTTAATATGTAGAGCACATACAGTAGACAGGCATTTTATACAGAAAAGTTCATTGTACTGTTATAAACACCAGTAACAAAAAGGTGTAAAAATGTGATTTCAATCAGTCTTAAGTCTACAAAATGAGAATGAAGAAAACAAAACGATCATGTTCTTGTTTAAGAGTCATACACATTCACCAGACCATATTAAAAACATGTGACTGACCGAAGTGAGGAAAGGGGTTTTCAGTGTGTAAATATGGTACTATTAGTACTATCTGATGTTGTGCCATGACAATGTTTTGCAATATGGGAACAAAAAGGACACATGTGTGAACAGCTGAAAGACTTTTTTTTTTTTTTTAAATGAATAATTGCAAACATTGACAATGCATTCTCTAGCTGTGTCTTGACAACATGTTTATAAATTCCCTCTTAATTAATCTGCTCATCCATTTTCACTTGTTTGTTAACAGGAAAAGCAGAGGTGTAAATAATAGCACTTAATAAGAGGTAGGAGAAAACCACTCTGTGTCTTTACAATGAAGTATCTCCTGATGTTGTTATCTTAATTGCTACACGTTGTTCTTAACCTTTTCATGCATGAATTATGAGAACCTTAATCATGATTTTTTTCCTGAATGTTTTTATCCCTCTTTAGGCATAAAAATAATAATTCTATTGATTTTTGTTAGCCTATTTTTATGGAGTTACAAAAATGTCCACTCAGCTGGACACCATGCATTTAGTTTTAGAACCAAAGAAACATGTATTTATTGATATACTGTGTGAAAACTATGACATAAAAACATTTTTAATGCTGCTAATCTGATGTTTTCTCACATTTTAACATACCTGCATGGAGATAATATGCAAAAAAAACAAACAAACTGTTAATTACAGTCTAGTAACAATTAGCAGTTTTTTTTACTCTCAAACATCTTACTGCAGATCAGGTTTATCTAGAACAGCAAAGTTACAGTAAAGGTATGAATGTCAGTGTATGGGATGATGCATAAGCGTCCGCTGTGTTGGCTGATATGGAACTAAAACAACAAAATCCATGAATATACAAGAGAACACTTTTGAACAGCTGTGCACTGTAGTGACCAGTGTGCATGAAAGGGTTAAAACCTCATTTTTAGCCACAGTTTTCTGGGTACAGCCTTCACAAAGCACACACTATAAGAGACACTGACGGTTATTACCGAGGCGTAAACACACATCAGGCTTCTGCTTCTGCGTTTTACTGATAATTCATGTAAATTCTAGAGAATAGAGCTACCAAGTGACCCAAGTTCACCTTTTGACCAAGACTGCCCTGATACACAGTAGTCTCAATTTCTAAGGCAAGCCCCACCACCTGAGCCAATTAGGACCCAGGGAGCTGTATCTTTCTATGTGTTCTATCAGGCCAGGGTGGGGTTGCCATTTGCATATAACCTCAGTCTCTTATCCTAATGCGCTGGTGCTCTGCATACAAATGGAAGCATTTATTTTGCCGCTCCTTGGCCTTCACCTTTCAAATGCTCACCTGACAGGAATCCCAATGTTTCCAGCTACCAATGTCTCTGACTCTGTATTCAACCGCTTCATTTGGAAGACTTTAACAGCCTTGGTGTTCTTGCAAACAGACAGTTGCAGGTGGCAAGTCTGAGAAAGTGTTGATCTGAATCCAATATGATTGTTAGAGGCCAGGTTGGAAGCTTACAGACCTCAATATTTACAATGTGATTAGCTAAAGGGAAGTACATCTTTAAACCTAGTAGTTGTGTAACACAGAGGAGTTCATAAGGGTGATTTCATAGCCTTGGAGAAAATTGTCTTCATCACTGTTTCCTAACTTTGACGAAATCATGAGGAACAGCATGTACAGAGACGTTACACTGGGTTACAAAAAAAAGGTTTTTTGCAAGTTGTCTAGGTTTTTCCAACTGAATTAGGACCATTTTGCACCGCTAAATCCAAAAATGACATCTGTTTTTCTCAATCAGGTCAGGTTTGATTTTGAAAAATTTGATCTTCTCACAAAATTGATTACATTTTTGTGACTTTATCAGTTGATTTTTTTATATAGTTCTCACCCAAAATAGGTTTTAAGAGAAAAAAAAAAATCATTTTCTAACAGGATGTATTTATTAAGTGTTACAAACTGTAGCAGAATATGTCAGGCTTATTTTTGCAAGATCTTCTAGTCGAAGCCATGTCATTCACCTGTAATATTAAAAAAAATATTAATCAATAAATTGGCAAAAGTAAAATCTTCAGAACTCGTTCATTGCAAGAAATATGAAAGAATTTTGTATCATATGATGTGAAAATGCCCATAAATGTAAGCAAAAATGTTAAAAATCCATAGTTCAGAAAGTTGACCTGATTGAGCAAAATTAATGTGATTTTTGGATTCAGCACACCAAAATTATCCTAAATCAGCTCAAAAAACTTCAACAATAAATTTGTTGTTGACCAGTGTTATTAGTGCAACGCTGGTGAACTAAACCTAAACAAAAAAAAAAGTCAGTCCTGTGTCGTGATGGAATCCAGAGGTGCTAACATACACACAAAACACACCCCACAAGTGTTTCTGCACACATTCCTGCACTGCCATGTGGCTAAACAGCTAACACACACACACACACATGCATACACTGGTTCTATCACACTCCTGGCCGGCTGTGGTAGGTAGCTGAGGCAGCTTCAACATGGAGATAATTTATGAGGGTAGGTCTTACCATTGCACCCAGACGGTCACAGGGGTGAAGGGCTGGGTAGGAAGAAACTGGATCCATGTAGTAACTCATCACGGACGCTGTGGACAGGAGAAGCAGGGCCTGGTGAAGGGATCAGCAGACAAGCACACGAGGCAGGGTAGACTGACCTATACCCACTATCTATCACACGCTGTTTACACTTTTGCTGTGGGTGTGCATATATAGTAAGTGCTGTACATGGTGTTTGCAGGTGGGTGTATGTGTGTGTGTGCTTTTGTTTTGTGCTAGAGGAGAGGGATAGGGGGTCAAAGAGAGAAAGAGAGCTGAGGAAAAGATATTTGAGCCAGGTTTTAATAACCTGAAACACAAATAAGTTAACCCTTTATCGGCAAAGTGACTATTTTTGGTCATTTCTGCATACATTACAAAACAGTGATAGCAACAGTCATAGTGAGGCATGAAACTCAGGTCCAATGTGGTCTACAGGGTCTGTAAGGTCCACCTGTGCATGAACAGTGAGTGTACCTGCTTTGTTAGGTACCATGAAGTAATGGTACTAATGTAAGGAATGATGTTCAAAGGGATCGTGTGGATGTGGACAGGTGTGTGTGTTGGTCTAATGTTCTAAAAATACATGTTCTTTTCACCTTACATGTGTTTTACTTGTATTTTTTATGTTTACTTCTTTGATTTATTGATTTTTTTTTAGGTAAGGAGCCAAATATGGTAACTTCACTGACCTTGATTTTCTACATAACAACAATAAGTTTTGAAAAATTCCAAAAAAGTAATAAAGACTAGTTATCATCAATCATCATGACACAATCTTCGTCATTTTAGGTCTCTGATTCCACCTTAGAGCACTTTATTTCTTAATTTATTGAATGTTGATTTTTGTAGTTTAAAAAAGGTGTCTGGATCAGCTTTATGTTGGTCTAATGTTCAAAAATACATGTTCCTAGCACCTTAAATGTGTTTTTCTTGTACTTTTTTTATGTTTACTTCTTCAATTTTTTTTTTTTTTTGCCACTTTTGGGTAAGGAACCAAATATGGTAACTTCACTGACCTTAATTTTCTACGTAACAACAATACGTTTTGAAAAATTCCACAAAAGTAATAAAGACTAGTTATCATCAGTCATCATGACACAATCTTTGTCATTTTCAGTCTCTAATTTCACCTTAGAGCACTTTATCTCTTAATGTACAGAATGTTGATTTTTGTAGTTTAAAAAAGGTGCCTGGATCAGCTTTATGTTGGTCTAATGCTCAAAAAATACATGTTCCTAGCACCTTACATGTGTTTTTCTTGTATTTTTTATGTTTACTTCTTCAATTTATTTATTTTTTTGCTACTTATGGGTAAGGAACCAAATATGGTAACTTCATTGACCTTGATTTTCTATGTAACAATAATAAGTTTTGAAAAATTCCACAAAAGTAATAAAGATTAGTTAGGTTGAGAGTATTTCTACTCTCATCATGACAATATCTTCATCATTTTCAGTCTCTGATTTCAGCTTAGAGCACTTTATTTCTTAATTTCTGGAATGTTGATTTTTTTTTTGGAGTAGAAAAATCAGCTAAATCAAACACATCCATTCAGAGGCTCATCAGCTAAACATTTCCATCACTTTTCTGTCACTGTCTTCTCCTATAATTCCAATCTAAAAAAAAAAAAAAGGGATGTTCAAAGGGATAATGTGGATGTTGACAGGTGTCTGGATCAGCTTTATGTTGGTCTAATGCTCAAAAATACATGTTTCTAGCAACTTAAATGTGTTTATCTTGTATTTTTTTTATGTTTACTTCTTCAATTTATTTATTTTTTTGCCACTTATGGGTAAGGAACCAAATATGGTAACTTCATTGACCTTGATTTTCTACGTAATAATAATAACTTTTGAAAAATTCCACAAAAGTAATAAAGATCAGTTAGGTTGAGAGTATTTCTACTCGCATCATGACACAATCGTCATCAGTTTCAGTCTCTGATTTCATCTTAGGGCACTTTATTTCTTAATTTACGGAATGTTGATTTTTGTAGTTTAAAAAAGGTGTCTGGATCAGCTTTATGTTGGTCTAATGTTCAAAATTACATGTTCCTAGCACCTTAAATGTGTTTTTCTTGTACTTTTTTTAAATGTTTACTTCTTCAATTTATTTATTCTTTGCCACTTTTGGGTAAGGAACCAAATATGGTAACTTCATTGACCTTGATTTTCTATGTAATAATAATAAGTTTTGAAAAATTCCACAAAAGTAATAAAGATTAGTTAGGTTGAGAGTATTTCTACTCGCATCATGACACAGTCGTCATCAGTTTCAGTCTCTGATTTCATCTTAGGGCACTTTATTTCTTAATTTACGGAATGTTGATTTTTGTAGTTTAAAAAAGGTGTCTGGATCAGCTTTATGTTGGTCTAATGTTCAAAATTACATGTTCCTAGCACCTTAAATGTGTTTTTCTTGTACTTTTTTTTAAATGTTTACTTCTTCAATTTATTTATTCTTTGCCACTTTTGGGTAAGGAACCAAATATGGTAACTTCATTGACCTTGATTTTCTACGTAATAATAATAAGTTTTGAAAAATTCCACAAAAGTAATAAAGATTAGTTGATTGGTTGAGAGTATTTATACACTCATCATGACAATATCTTCATCATTTTCAGTCTCTGATTCCAGCTTAGGTCTTAATTTCTGGAATGTTGATTTTTGTAGTTAAAAAAAAAAAAATCAGCTAAATCAAACACATCCATTCAGAGGCTCATCAGCTAAGCATTTCCATCACTTTTCTGTCACCGTCTTCTCTTATTCCAATCTTAGAAAAAAAATATATATAAATAAATAAAAATTGCCTCCTCCTCTCATCTGCCTCACCTCTTCCTCCTCCTCATTCTCCTCCTCTTCTCTTTCCTCTTCCTCTCTTTCCTCCCCTCCTACACACTGCCTATCACTTAACATTGTTTACTTGAAACAGCGTCAACAAAAGAGAGTGGAAACTCAGCTGAAGGATTACATTAGACCAGGAATGGTGTACATGGGCAGTGGCAGGTCCCATCTTTCTCACATTCATATGTTAAGCAATTTGGCGTATCTAGTTTGAGGCAGCTGCTGACAGGCTGAGAAAAGATGTGCCAGTGTTCAATGCTTGCAGATGTTCAGCAGCTCAAAAAGCTTCAGATGCTCCTTTTTTTACTCCATAAAATACCCATATACAAATTGAATAATGCGCAAATCAGTTTTATCATTCAAATGCATACACAACCTTTAGACTTTTACATAAATGTCATTGATTTAATATGGGGGAAAAAAAGCGTCAAGTAGGAAATTAAAGTCAGCATATAGTTTTAGATGTTAATTCTATAAAGCAGAAACGAGTTTTTTTTTTTTTTTTGTTTGTTTTTTGTTTTTTGTTTTTTGTTTTTACAAGGCTGGGAAATAAAGAAAAATAAAAATGCGACCTGAAAAGTGGAAGTTTACGTTACATTCCCGAAAAAAAAAAAAAAAAAAGCGGAGATAAAAGAGATCGAAAGTAGTGCATCTCAATTAAAAACGCGCTTAGAGAATTCCTAACGAAAAAAAAAAAAAAACTTTCAAGTCAGCATTTCATTTCACTCTGGTCCATCCTTATATATCCCTACGCGTTCATTTCCAGTTAATTTAAGTAAATAAAACTTTGCACTTACCGACGTGTGTGTGTGAGAAGTTTCCTGCAGACTGGAAGCGCTGGGCAGCTGAGTATGACAGCTGAGCGGTGGACTGCACAGATGCTGTACCTGCTCACAGCGAGTCCCACAGAGGAAGGAATATTATGCACACTTTTAGTCCCTCCCTCGATCATACGGTAATCCTCTCCAAATCCTCTTTTCCCCCTGTATGTTGTCTTTGAGCTCTGACAGAAGTTGAGGTTCACATGTAGCCACAGTGCAGGTGTAAACTTGTGCTCATACACTTTTAGGTTTGCTTTCATCATAGACTCATGTGTACTTTTCCATTCTTACAAACAGCTCCTGCAATACTGTTGGCTGTAATATTGCAAAGCTGTGAAAGTGGACACTAACTATCAAACTTTTTTTTTTTTTTTTTTTTTTTTTTTTTTTTGCATAGGAGTATTTATATTTCATTTTACACACTCCTTTAAATTCACACTGTAAAAAATGACTGTAGAATTAACACCAGAAAGTTGTAAAATTGCAACATAAAAAAACTAAGTGACAATACAATGCAAAGTTGTTTATCTGAAAACATTTTTCTGTTAACGATTAAATCAACTAGAAGCACTCGGAGAGCGCAGACCTCCGCCAAGGCTCATCAGTGGGCCCCCCCCGTGGGCCCCCCCACCCCCGGTCACCCCCAAAAGTTAATCCTTTCTTCCTTATCCCATTTCCAACAAACCCTGAAAATTTCATCAAAATCTGTCCATAACTTTTTGAGTTATGTTGCACACTAACGGACAGACAAACAAACCCTGGCAAAAACATAACCTCCTTGGCGGAGGTAAATATAGCTGTAGTTTTTACAGGAAGAGTTTGTGAACAAAACCAGATTTGTATGTAGAAATGATGTATTTCTATTGTTTTTGGAAAATAAAACTGTAAATTGAAAAACAATGTGGTGCCGTTTAAATTGCAAGACCATAATGTTGAAATAACGGCATATTTCCTTTTTTTTTTTTTTTTTTTTTCTTAAAAGTTAGAAAAAAAAGTAAACATTTAACAATATAACATTTTAAATTTATACATTAATGGGTTGGTAGAGTTGGTACAGCAGCTTGTCCAATAACCAAAGGGTTGGTGGTTCGAATCCTGGCTCTGACTGTCCATATGTCAAAGTGTCCATAGAAGACACTGAACCTTAAATTGCTCCCAGTTTGACCTGGTGGTTTTGGAAAGTGCTTTGGACACCATGAAGGTGTAGAAAATACGTTAAATAAGTGCAGTCCATTTACCAGTTAAATCTACATGTTTAAAATATTAAATCTACATGTTACTCCATAAATATGTTTACAGTTGGATGTGTTCTTTACAGTATTGTTCTGGCAACCACAGCTGTCAGTTTTTTTCCGTAAAAACAACAGGATTTTTTTTTTTTTTTTCACAGTGCATTTATATTCTCTCTATATTGGCAGATCATTTGTTATTGATTATCCAACTTTTATGGGTCAAATGATAGAAAAAAAAGCGGCCAAATATCACATGGAGATGGAGATAGCTGCCAGTATTTTACTGTTATTTAACAGGAAAATTTGTTACAGTGTAGATGTGATTATAATGATATCAGCTAATGTCAAAAAACATTTACATCAAACCCAACTTTGTTGTTAACCCATAAAGACCCACCCAGTGCTATTGTCATGGCAGTTCCCACATGAAGTTTCCTTTCTTATATGATTTATCACTATTTATTCCATATTACCCACTGTATTTTTTGTTGTTTTCCGTGCAAATCATATATTTTCCTGTATTTAATTTTCTGATCATGTAGATGCTTAGATTAAAGTTGAGGGTTATTATATCAAAAACAGAGAAAACTGAATAAAAAGTGACTTTTTCAGTCAAATCTATCATTAACTGTACACAAATCAAGTGTTTCCATCCACTGTCATTGATCCAACTCTATGGGTTTTACTGGTGAATCAATGTTGTAGAAGATGACGGTGTTTCCCTGTTCACTACGGAGCCTCTGAACATCCAAATGGGCCATATCTAATGACCATGAAAAGATGACAAACTGTATTTTACACCAATTATTTACATGTACTGATAGGATTAGTGGATCAACAGGTATTAAACGGTTTACATCAGCAGATGGTTTTGGTCGGCCGTGGATGTTTGGGTCTTTATGGGTTAAATATCTCCTTCTACTCCAGGGATGGTAAAGCTCTGAAATCTGGCATTAAAATAAGCTTAAACAGACCGTTTAAAGAACTGTCACCGTCAAATCAATTTGTCTCAGGTCTTGCCAGAATGCACCTGAGAAGCTCCTGAATATTTATTTACTTTACCTCAGTGGATATCGTATCATCCTACCTTCTACCTCTTAACCCCAACCAAAAAGCCAAAGCATGTGGGACACTGATTAAAGCTATGACAGAAACGTTGACCACTCTTCTGCGAAATGAGAAGTTCCCCCACTACAGCATAAGATCTACAACTACCTGCTCTGATAGAGACTGGTGATAACTAGCTGAGAGTATGAAGGTTTATCTGTGTATTTGCTTATTTATCGCTTTATTTGTTTATTTATTTACATGCTGTGAGCTCTCAGGCTTTCCGCATTGTTACCTAACAGCACATAGAACTGTGTGTGCCTGTCCGTCTCTCTCTTTCTCTCTCTCTCTCTCTCTCGCTCTCTCTCTCTATCAGCTTAACACTCAACACTTGCGAGTCATCTGAAACACCTTGTGGCTCCATGATAATTCCGTGACCCCAGTGCAGCATTTGTTTGAATTAGAAAGTGCACGGTTCAGCCCTCCTGACAGCCTCTGCTCTTAACAGTAAATCTTAAAGTCGGAGGGTAAGAAGAAGTGTATGTGTGTGTGTGTGTGTGTGTGTGTGTGTGTAGCTGAGGGAGGGTCAAGTCCAAGGTGAGAAGCGTGAAGAAGTACCATAAGGGGCTCAGTGGCAGGCAGCCTGCATTTTCTCAAGACCTTGTCTGAATCCCTCTGAGTTGCGTGGTCCTCAGAGCCCCCGGCCCCCAGGGGACACAGATGGGCAACACGTCGAGGGCAAAAGGCGAGGGTATGACTTATTGCCATGTGGAGAGAAAAGCATGGGACGCGCCCCTGTGATGAGACCAAATTGAATAAAGGCAGGGATGAATGTGATCCAGATCTTCAGCTGATGCCCCAGCAATGCTGTTTCAATTAGCTGGCTCACCAGTTCAAAGGCGAGGCCCTCGATACACTCCTGCTCCGCATGAAGCCACTATCATCACGTTGCCCTATGCCTTTCACCTCCCCCCATTATGGTGCCACCTTTTTCCATTTTAAGCTTCCATTTATGTGCTGGCTATTCTCATGTTTTACATTAAACAGATAGTGAACGCCTTGCCATCGCCGCCAATAAAACCCATCAGTCAAAGGACGTGCGTGGTTTATTACATTCCATGACTCGTCTGGTACAACACCAAAGTATTTTAGCATTCACGTCAGCTATGAATAAAACTGATTTAGAGGCACTTTTTATTAAAGTGACTTAACAAAGAGGGAATAATGAAATGCTAAATTATGTCTATTTAACATCTGAAGTGTTGACAACAGCCCAGTCAGTGACACATCTCTCTCTTTCTCGCTTTAAAGTAAACCAGATTCAGTCTCTTGAAAGATATTATTCTAACATATAAAGCAGCTAGTGGTAGAAATAAGTGTCAAATAATATAGAAAATATGATAAAATACAGACATTTCTTCCACAGCTCTCTCCTCTATGTCCAAATCAAAAGACTATACATAAAGAGAGATTGTTTATGCTGTTTATGGCTATTTATTTAATCCCTCTACACCTCTGAAAACACCAAACTGTGCCAAAAACATGCAGTTTTTTTCTATATTTTCTACTTTTCTATGGCCTGTAAGAAGATGTGCAAGAGTCGTGTGTCCCGTCTGAACACAAATGAAGTTATAATAATAGTTTTGCTCACTGATTTTTGCACATTTTTTTCAGATTCAGTCTTCAGTCTGAATCTAAAAGTAGCTAACACTGCACATTTGGAGAGGAGTAAAAAAGTGGGCTTAATGTACTCAAGGAGAGAGCACAAGATTTTTCCGTCCTTTATCCAATACAAAGAAATCAGTGTAGTAGCTTGAGAGAGTGAGTTTGAGATTATTATTTTTCAAGAGATATAATGGACTGTTCACATTTTGGAAGTAAAAGGAAGTTATTAATACATGTACATTTCTGTCCGTATGTTAGATATTGTACTTTTAAGTCCTAATTTCACAAAACTAGTTAAGAGGAGCTAATATTTTGTTCTGCAGTCTTTATCTTGATGGACTCCTGTCATTGTCTTGCTGTATTGAAGTCCATAGTCTATACCCCATACTGCCTCTGTCCTCCAGTGGAACCCTGCATCTCGGTGAGCCACTCCAGACTGTGAATCCTTTTGTCTCATTTTCTCAATTTGGATCTTCCAAAGATAGCGCTGACAGGTGATATTAATGGTCTTTTATTAGCATCATCCTGATTGCTGCAGATTTTTGGAAGCAAGGGGATAGAGGGAAAGAGCTAGAGACATGGAGATGGTGGGGGTGGGGGTGGGGGGGTAGTAGAAAGGGAGAATATGGAAGTCCTCCGCCCACCGTTTCTCACAGGAGATCGCCTCTCTCTTTGATAGCCTGCCCGAATCTCTTCCCCCCATAGAAACTGCCCTGCAGATGTTGTTGCTGTACGCCGACTACAAAGAAGGAGCCCTTTATGAGAAGAACATCTATTTTGGGCCTCAGTGTTTCCGAGCTGTGGCGCTCAGCAAGAGAAGTGCAGGCCTAATCTTTCTGTTGCTGAAAACTCTGTTTTATTCCCTGCCCATAGTATTTTTAGATTAAAGCCCACTTCTAATGAATAAAGTAAGGATGTAATATTTTATGACAGTATCAATATGCCATCACCGCAGTGGGTCTGAAACAGCCTGCGTTGCTATTGGCATCAGCAGAAAGAAAGGGGAAATGCAGAGCAGTAACCTCAGTGAACGTGGAGAGGCCTTCATAGCAGCCCTGACTAGATTCATTTAGAAGTGTTTGTGGTGGAGGCTCTCACCCTCACCCACAGAACTGTGACTTTGTTGTACTGTTGACTGTGAGGCAAAGGTCTTGAGGGCAATATTAGCTCTTGATATTATCTTTAATTAAAGCACCAATCCCTCAGCCAAGTTGTCCAAACAGTCCCAAATAGGCCCTGTAAATCAGACAAACATCCTCAATATTTGATGGGTCGAGAGTGTGCACTATAGCCTCCAGATGGTTTGTGTTTCTCAAGCGTTTCACAAGGGATGGTATGGGACAGCGATCTTCTGTTTGAGTGTGCCTCTTGACAGAACGAGCTCCTCCAAATCACATGCTGAGTTGTTGGATTTCTGCCTAGGTTGCTCTCTCCCTCTCTTTTCTGACTCTCTTTGCTTTTTGTGCTTGAAAGTGTCCATGTGCTGTATCCTCGACCTAACTGTCTTATTCAGCAGCGTATGTTAGATTCAGCCTCATTCTTTATCAACTAATACAGGGTAAGACAAAAAAATGGGAACTTTTTAACAATCCAATAAAACCAAGAGTGATGGAAGGAAAATATTTTATTCATAGTAATTGAAACCTTAAAACATGCCATTTAAGAAACAATGATGGAATTTTCATTTTTTTAAAATTACTTCCTGTAGATGGCGTCCTCCTGTACGAATGCATTCTTGAAATCTGCTGTTGAGATTCCTCATTGACCGCTGCAACATCTCAGCTGGGATACTGTGAATTTCATCCTGAATTCTCTGTTTTAACTCATCCAGAGTTCTTGGTCGAGTCGTGTACACTTTACTCTTGAGATAGCCCCACAAGAAAAAATCACAAACGGACAAATCTGGCGATCTAGGGGGCCAGGGAACGTTACCGAATCTTGAGATCACACGGTTACCGAACAATTCTCGCACAGCCGCCAATGGTTACTAAAATGGGGGTGTGTTTACTTGCTCAAGGTCACTGTCTCGCAGTGCTGCCACTTGCTCATGTCTGCCAATACGCACTTCAAAAATTCCCGTTTTTTTTGGTCACCCTGTAATTTTTGAAAAATGAAAATTCCATCATTGTTTCTTAAATGGCATGTTTTAAGGTTTCAATTACTATGAATAAAATATTTTTCTTCCATCACTCTTGGTTTTATTGGATGGTTAAAAAGTTCCCGTTTTTTTGTGTCACCCCGTACTTGTTGTTAATGTAGTGGCCTGCCTACAAGAGTTTCCACTGAAAGCCACTGAAAGGACAATGCATTTTAGATCATGCATCCTTTTTATATCTTCTAACAATTTGTAAAAAGGTCTTTACACATACAGTATCTGTAAGAAAGAAAAAATGACAGCGCAGGGAGATGAAAGGGAAGACCAGGCTGAGGAGGGAGGGAGAGAACAAGATGCTAAGTCCAACATGCCCTGGTTGATATGCTGCTGGCCTGGCGCCAGTATACTCCCCTCCTCCAGTACACACACATATGCACACAAATATAGACACACAAACACCCCACCCAATGGCTATCCTGACCCCCCCACCCCCACCAAACACACACATACACACACACACCACCTCTCCAGTGGCGTCTACAGCTCGCTATTCCTCTTCATTAGTGTCCCAGAACGAGATGCTTGTCATGTAATTAGCAGAGGAGGTTTTCTGAATTCTTGTGCAACACACACTCTCATTAGAGAAGTGAGAGAAGGCTGGAGCGAGAGAGGAGAGGTGGAGAGGCAGGCCTGGGAGGCATGTAGAGGGAAAGCAATCAGTGAGACAGATGGGGAGAGAGAAAGGCAGGGGGACAGAGAGAACATGTGAGAAGAAAGAAGTGTCGAGAGCAGCAAGAAAAACAGAAACGTACATGATGAGGTGCCTGATTTGTGACTATACACCAACTGGGGACCAAAGTGACAACTATGTGACACAGACAAAAACACCTTATCTCACTCTAGACCAGAGGGATGTCAAACTCATTTTAGGTCACGGGCCACATTCAGCTCAATTTGATCTGAATTGGGCTGTTCCAGTAAAATACAAGGCATAATAATATAAAAATAATGTCATCTTCAAACTTTTCTCTATGTTTTAGAAGGAAAAAAGTAAAATGACATTATGAAAATGTTTACAAACTATCCTTAAAACATTTGAATAACATGAACAACTGTGAACAAAATGAAACTTATTAAGAAAAATAAATGCAATTTTATCAATATTATGCCTCATCTTCTCATTTGCGCGTGTGCATTACAATTTATAGATCACCGTGGAACTACAAAATACACAAAACATTTAGTAACAGGCAGAATATTGGTAAAATTGCTCTTATTTACTTTTTAAGACATTTCAAGGTGTTCATATTTGTTCAAGTGATTCCCATTTTTTAAAGGATAGTTTATAAATGTAAATATTTTCATGTCATTTTACATTTTTGCACTAAAACAGAGAGAAAAATTTGGAGTCGTCATCATTTATAGGTTATTATGATAGTATTTTACTGGTCTGACACACTTGAAATCAGGTTTAGTTTAGTTTAGTTTAGTTTAGCTTAGTTTAGTTTAGTTTAGTTTAGTACCTCCGCCAAGGAGGTTATGTTTTTGCCGGCGTTGGTTTGTCTGTTTGTCTGTCTGTGTGCAAGATAACTCAAAAAGTTATAGATGGATTTGGATGAAATTTTCAGGAAATATTGATACTGACACAAGGAACAAATTATTAAATTTTGGTGGTGATCGGGGGGGGGGGGGGGGGGGTACTGATCTGCCTTGGCGGAGGTCTGCGCTCTCCGAGTTCTTTTCTAGGTTTAGTTTAGTTTAGTTTAGACACAAACATAATCCAAAACATAGGGGGGAAAAAAAATTTAACAAAACAAAAATAAAGAATAGAATAATAGATTGATAGGTATAATAGGTTTGGATGAATGTGGCCCCTGAACTAAAATGATTGTTAATATCTTAAGTGTAATTTTTGTATTTCACAAATTCATCCCACGGGCTGGATTGGACCCTTTGGGGGACTGGTTTTGGTCCATGGGCCTTACGTTTGATAACTGCGTTCTAAAAATTTCATAAACTCTATATTTTAAGATTTAAGATTAAGATTCTTTATTTCATCTGTATATGGATCACACATGTAGACATGCACCACACACCAAAACTGACCTTCTGCATGTAACCCCTTACTAAAACATGCAGGGCCGCAAAACACACTGCAGACTAGGAACAGTGGGCTTGCCATATTAAGCAGTAATGGGAATCAAACCAGCGACCATTTGGTTACAAGCCGACTCCAGCCCTCTAGGCCACAGTTCACTGTCTACAACACATTGCACTGCTTATCTCCTCTGACCTGATACAGATGATACAAACTGATCCTTCTCCCACTGCATTAAAGTGTAAACTCATACATTAAAGTCTGAACCTGAGTGTCTCCCACACAGACGGTACAGCCTGGGTGAGCCCCTGATAATCGATCAGACTCACTCATTGTGAAACAGAGGTGTCATTAACTCCACTACATCCCTGTTGTGTTCACACTGATAACAACATCAGCGCTGCTAGTCGACCTGTCGGCTTCATTCAGTTCATCCGGCCTCTGATGAGGTGTGGCCCCGGCTGCAGAGGAGGGTTTATCAGGGTGCTGAGAGGGAAGAGGGGCTGCCTGTCAGTGGTTGGTTTTCACTAGAGTCTGTTTTGTGTCCTGGGTCTGGTTTTTCTTTCCAGTTTTTCAGAGTTTGTGCAAACAGTCTCTTTACCTCTTTACCCTCCTCCCTACTTGAGTGATCAAGTATTTGGTATTGATCGTGGTTTTGATATTCAATTAATGATATATTTGGCTGAAAAAGTCACTTTTCTCTCTTATCTCTCTATCTTTTGATATATTGATTTTGATATAGCAATGATCACTATATGAAATATAGGTAAATACGTGTTTTTTACTGAAAAATTTAAAATACTGTGGATATGCTGTAACAAATGATAAATCTTTTACGAAACGTTCAAAGTGGAGACAAATTTGAAAGTTGCCACAAACAAATAATTCCACTTCTTTACATTTTAATGATGAAACACACTTTTTAAAACTTAGCCTCAATGTGTCTACATTTCCCTATTCCTTTGTCCTAATAAAATTCCTGTATACAGTATGACCCCAAAATGTATTCCTTTTGGTTGAACACTGTCCACAAATAGGTTAATAAATAATGTATTATGGCTAAAATTTGCTAAGAGGTCTTATTTATGTCTTTGTGCATAAGAAATCAATATAAGTGAATCCCCAAAGGAACTTTGTGTTGGTAAATGCAAGTTATGCAAATTTACAGGATTTCAGTTCTGTTGCAACATGTTGATGGTCATATGAATTATGTTTTCAGGTCAAAAATGTCCAATTTCATCACAATTAATGCTATACCTTCATGTCACAAATGGCCAAGTTATATTTGAACTGAATTTACCTGAAAAACAAATATTCTATTCTTTTAGTTTCCCCAATGTGTCTTACAAGATTATATACCACATATCACATGTTTTATTTTTACAGGTTGCAATATGGAGTATGGTGCTGATCCATCCTGCTTATGTTACGCCAATACATACATTAAGAATGTCACACGTCACTTTTTAAATCAACAGTTTTCTAATAATAAACTTTTTTTTTAATAAAGAAATAACAATTCTAATTGTTATTTACTCTTTAGTATGATGATAAACTACACAATAAATAATTATGATACTAGTTTTTGCACAGGGATCATTTGTGGAAACGGTGACATGGCTGCCGAGCATCAGTATGATGGGATCTGTAACAACCATGTCACATCCGTCCACTGCCACATTTTGTGTTTTTGTTAAGTTGTTATTGTTTTAGATCCACAATACTAACATTTATGAATAAGAGGAGAATTATTAATAGTAAGTATATAAGTTTATTACTAATAAAGTACTGGTACTGACCAGAGCATCATGGGTAATGTCACGTCCGTCCACCAGCAAAAGTTTTCACATACACGTGCTATTCAAAATCCAATATTTCTGAAAATATAGCTTCCACTGTCAAATAATATCAGTAGTCTGTGCACAAATGTATTAGCATTATTTCAACACAGTTCTACGCATTTCTTACAACTTTTTGTTTTTACAAAAATGGCCACTCATTTGACCCCCTAGTAAATTTTAGCCGATTAATGTTACTTTAAAATATAAGATAAATAATACAGTAAAATATGATGGGACTGTTTTTGATTAGCTTTGCCATGTCTCAGACAAGCATAAAGCATTATTATTATTCACCTATGTATTTTACACTATATGGACAAAAAAATAACCACAGGTTGCAGAACTTATCATTCTGCCTTTTTAAAATATTTTTTAAAAATTCCCATATTAGTTGTTGTCAAAAAGTTATCACGATAAATGTCTAGACACTGTATTTTTCAAGTTTAAAAGCTGATTTTTTTCTCTTTTTCTGAGTTAGAGTTGACAAAATCAGGAGGTTATTTGTGGTAGAATATGATTATGTATGATCAAAATGTGACAAATATTTCAGAAATCTATAGGTACAGCATTTAAAACAATAATAATGAGCAAAAAAAAAACAGAAAACGAACAAACAGTAAAGTATTTGCTAGCATTTTAGAGGACCATGTTCACAAAATCTATCACAACCATTTAAAACTATGTAAAATCATACAGTTTATCATTATCATTTTGTATCCCAGGCTCCGTTAGCAAAGATACCCTTGAATTCAATTGTGTTCCAATACTTTTGTCTATATATTGTATTACCTTTTAATAATTTTCAAAAAGGAAATGTGAGTCTATCATCACAGTAATACTTATTTCATTAACCCTTTCATGCATAGTACTCACTACAGTGGACAACTATTCAAAGATGTTCTCTTATATCCTCCTGAGACCCAGCAATGGATCTTGTAGTGGACAAGAGTTTTACATCTTTACTTAAAAAAATAAATAAATGTCCACTGAAAAGGACATTATATATATATATTTAAAAAATGTATCTATAAAAACTGTTGCATCATGCTGTTTCCAATTAAGGCAATTATATAATGTAAAATGGCGAAAATGTTTACTTACTGGGTCTCAGGAGGATACATTCATGGATTTTGTTGTTTTAGTTCCGTATCCGTCAACACAGTGGACGCTTATGCATCATCTCACACACTGCAATTCATACCGTTACTGTAACTTTGTTGTTCTTGATTAATCTGATCTGCAGTAACATGTTTTAGTGTAAATCAATTGTTTGTTATTGTTATTAGACTGTCATTAACAAAAGTTTTTTTTTGTTTGTTTTTTTGGCATATTATCTCCATGAAGTGAGTAATAACTAGTATTACAATATGTTAAAATGTGAGAAAACAACAGATTAGCAGCATTAGAAATGTTTTAATTCCTAGTTTTCACACAATATATCAGTAAATCCTTTTTTTTTTTTTGCTTCAAATATAAAACACATGGGGTCCAGCTGAAGTGGATATTTTTGCAACTCCATGAAAAATAGGTTCATAAGAAAATTTTCAATCACATAGTTTTTTTTTCAGAACTAAAGAGGAATTAAAAAAAAAAAAAAAATCCTGATTAAGGTTCTCATAATTCATGCATGGAAGGGTTAAAGACCAGCAAAAAAAAACCCTCAAAACATACTTTCAGACACAGTTTGCTCTATCATCACAATAATACTTATTTCATTAACCCTTTCATGTATAGTAGTCACTACAGTGGACAATTATTCAAAGATGTTCTCTTACAGGGGTTGGACAAAATAATGGAAACACCTTCTATGATGCCACAATGTTAGGTGTTTCCATTATTTTGTCCAACCCCTGTATATCCTCCTGAGACCCAGCAATGCAACTTTATCTTCTATAGTAGACAAGAGTTTCACATCTTTACTTAAAAAATAAATAAATGTCCACTGAAAAGGACATTATATATTTAAAAAATGTATCTATAAAAAATGTTGCATCATGCTGTTTCCAATTAAGGCAATTATATAATGTAAAATGGCGAAAATCTTTACTTACTGGGTCTCATATTCATGGATTTTGTGGTTTTAGTTCCGTATCCGTCAATACAGTGGACGCTTATGCATCATCTCACACACTGCAATTCATACCATTACTGTAACTTTGTTGTTCTTGATTAATTTGATCTGCAGTGACATGTTTGAGTGTAAATCAATTGTTTGTTACTGTTATTAGACTGTCATTAACAAAATTTTTTTTTTGTTTTTTTGCATATTATCACCATGAAGTGAGTAATAACTAGTATTATATGTTAAAATGTGAGAAAACAACAGATTAGCAGCATTAGAAATGTTTTAATTCATAGTTTTCACACAATATATCAGTAAATACATTTTTTTTTTTTTTTTGCTTCAAATATAAAACACATGGGGTCCAGCTGAAGTGGATATTTTTGCAACTCCATGAAAAATAGGTTCATAAGAAAATTTTCAATCACATAGTTTTTTTCAGAACTAAAGAGGAATTTAAAAAAAAAAAAAAAAATCCTGATTAAGGTTCTCATAATTCATGCATGAAAGGGTTAAAGACCAGAAAAAAAAAAACTCAAAACATACTTTCAGACACAGTTTGCTCTCACTTGGTGTTTTATCACTAGTGTTGGCTTCACAGAGGGTCTAAAACCTTGGGTTCTGTTTCGTCCACTTATCATTCTCTTACTCCCACACTTTATACCTCATTCTGGCTGTTTCTCTCACACATGCAGCCACACAATCTCTCAGCCCCATCTCTCATCATCACCGTCTGGCTGGGTGGTGTTTCTTTTGTTTCCTTCCAACTTTTGACTCCTATTCTTATACTTCCATTCTCGTTTCAAACCGCCAGCTGCCCCCACTCACCCACACTTCACTCAACCCTACTCCCACTCCCACCTCTTACTGTGCAGAAACAGGGTTATTTTTAGAGCTCAGTTGATGGTTTAAGGATGTTAGCTTCATATTTTGCCACGGATTTTCAGCAAGGAAACAGGCTGTTTCTCTTTTTGCCCCCTTAACTTCCATTTCATTTCCTTTTCTGCATCCTCTCTTTCCTTTTTAAAAGCCCTTTCTCTACAGCGCCCACTCTTCTAAAACACTCTCTCTTTCTGTTGAACCCCAGGCTCACTCTGTCTCCTCCTCTCTCTCTCTGTAACCACACCATTGTCAACACAACACCACACCGCCATGCTCTCTCACCTCCCTCCTCACACCTACACACTCTCTATTTCTTGTCCTCGCCATCTCTGTTCTTAGCAGTCTACTGTTTTTGTTTTTTTTTCCCGCTCAGCATGGGCCTGTCATTATTCAGAGTGCTCACTCAGTCTACTGTCCATCAGTGGATTGAAGATGCTTCAATTCTGCCACCCTGACAGCTCTGCTTGGATTGATTTCAGAACCACCAGAAATGCAGTATAGTAAAATAAATGTGTCTTTCTCTGATAACATGTAAATCTGCTTTTGCACAAGGAACCTGTATATATTCTATTTCTTTTTTTTTTTTTTTTTTTTTTGTCAAATTTGGCTATGACTGAAATATATACATGAAGGTTTTGATATAAGACTCTACTTCAGCTGCATTCACATCACATATATTTCTTAAATGAACTTGTAGATGCTCTTACTTTAAATGGAAAAAGTTAGGTAATACTTTAAAGATGCAGACAGACTTTGACTTTAAAATAAACATAGAAAATATCAAATGTGTGCAAGTTTCAGCTTTACTATAGTTTTTTTTTTTTTTTTAACAGAAGTTTGACAGAACACACCAGAGCCAAATGTTTCACAGCTCAACTGTGCCCTCTATCAGTGAATATGTGAAAATGCAGACACAGTACTCCAGTCTCCTTTAAAAAAGCATGGCCCAGAATGAAGTGTTTGTACAGTTTTGATAAAAAAAAAAAAAAAAAAATCTTGATGCAAACTCATGAAGGGTTTTTACTCATTATATGTCTTTTTGCTTGAAATAAATAGCTAAATCCATCTGAAGCTGCATTCTTTGCTACAGGAGAGTTGGCATGGCCACCTACTGGCTTCTGTGTGTCTCACCAGCCGTCTCAAATAGCCCTAACCATATGTTAACACTTTACTCCCCAAATACTCATGATGACAGCGTCGCTCTGTCTCTTTAAGACCCGGCGTGGAATGCTGTGGTTTGCCTAGGCGTTTGGGGTAGTGCCCTCACCCACACATAAACACAAACCTTAAAGTGACTGTGAGTCACTCTCCATCTCGCTATGTGTCTCTCTCCTGTTTCATTCTTAGGTGCTTTCATGGCCTTGTCTGCCTCGGTGAGCAGGAGTCTTCTTTTGTGGCCTGTCCCTTTTTTTTTTTTTTTCTGTTTTACTCAAGTGTATAAAAGAAAACAGTATCTTTCCCTCATGTGGCTGGCATTGTGTCAGTGCACCCTACATATGTTTCCTGTTTCTGGTGTTTGTTTGTATTACAGGTGAATGGGAGGCTGGGGATGCTGTCGTTGGCCTCAGTAACCCCATATGACCAGTTTTAAAGCAGGTCATGCTCACACAAAGATAGTGAAGAACTATTTGAGTGTGTAAAGTTGTACTTTGATATCACACCGATGAGGTTCTGGATATGTAACAGAATATATGCATAAAACTGTCCTCTTCGAGACCTTTACTAAATAGATTACTTGAGTAAATATCATCGAATATTAAGATAATTGTTCACTATATCTACAAGTATAAAGAAAAGGGTGCCACAGTCCTCCATGTGCTACTGCTAGCTTAAGCCAGAGAGCCCTCCAGTGGTTGCAGTTGGCAATACCCTCCCATATGAATAGGATCAATAGGCAAGCTCCCTTTATTAGATCCAGATTTGACCGTCTGAAGGCACAGATGAATGATTTTTGTAGTCTGCTGAGCAGCCCACATCGAGTTCAGCCTGTCAGACATGTCTGGGGGGACGTGGGGGAGGAGAGAGAGAGACACGGGCCTCAAAGTAAAAGCCTTGAGAATGCGGGACAGGGGTAAACCCTAAACCTGAGAGCTCAGCCTGGGCTAGCAGACTTTCAGGGAACAACACTTTTCTTATTGAGCCGGTGGGCCAGACCCAAATGAGAGGTGACAGCATATTCATTTCATTCCGTGTTTTTCTTTAAGAGCTTTTTAAAATGCTGCTGAATGATGAGCGGTCAGTGGATTTATAGTTCAGGGGATGATTTAGGCGTTCTAAATGGGACTGCTTTCCTCTTGCTCTTACTTGCCCTTCTTTTTTTCCGCAAGAGCAATCATTTTCAGAGGCTTTATTTCAGCTTCATGTTGTTCGTGTAGGGATGACTACCTCTTGGCAAATGAAATGTGAGTGAAAAGAAAGCACCTTGGTCTCACATGCCCAGTCTAGACTAGAACCAGGGTGTGTCCCCTTATAGCTGAACTGATATAAGATAAATGGTCTGGGAAACACATGTATACATCCTCAGAAAGGAGTGATTTACAGTGCTTGGTCACTCTTGACAAAAGTGTTTTATGAGCACACACATTGAAGATGCCTTAAGTGGAGACTCTTTTTTTGCATGTGCAACAACACACACACAATGACACAGACGCACAATAAAGTTTCATTTTTAGGGTTCTGATTAAGCACATACCAGAACATATTGTACACATTTAACGACAACATACATTTTGTCTCGACACCACATGTCGTTCCCAAAACATCCACTCTCCTAAGCTCTCATCTCAGCGTTACCCCCAGGGCTAGAATACCACGACAGAGTGGATGAGGTCATATAGTGGACGTATCAGTGGTTTGTTCTGGACCTGATGAGTGGCAACACATCAGGAGGCATTGGAGGTCGTTAATTTATAGGGATGCCATTACCTTCATAAATGCTTACCTCATAAAATGCCTCACTTTAATTTAATACTTCCCCTTGCTAATTATCACTACACACACACAACCGAGCTCATGTCTGCTTGTTTGGGAGCTGTTTTCAGTGGACAGGCCGGGTGTGAAATTGGTGAGTTTCTTTCAGTTACGTGCCTCCATGATCTAACATCAGTTGTTTCCTTGGGTCTGATGGACATTTTCAGCACATTTCTAGCTGTTTTTGCCTCCTGAAAGATCTAAACAGCTACTGATGACTTAAAGCAGGGGTGTCAAACTCACTTCAGTTCAGGGGCCACGTTCAGCTAAATTTGATCTGAAGTGGGCCGAACCAGTAAAATAATAATATAACAATATATAAATAATGTCAACTCCAAACTTTTCTCTATGTTTTACAGTGAAAAAAGTAAATAAATGTTCGTTATGAAAATGTTTACATCTACAAACAATCCTTTCTAACATTGTGAATAACATGAACAAACGGAAAAAATAAGTGTAATTTTAACAATATCACGCTTCAGTTGATCATTTACACATGTACATTAGAACTTACAGATCACAGTAGGTCTACAAATACAAACATTTGGTAACAGGTGGAATATTGTTAAAATTACACTTACTTCTCTTGAGACATTTCAGGTTGTTCACATTTTTGGCGAAATTATACTTTGTTTTAGTGTAAATACATGAAAATACTTACATTTACAAAGAGAAAAATTTGGAGTTGGGAGTGTTTAAAAATTATTGGGTAGTATTTTACTGATCTGACCATTTGAGACTGAATTGGTTCGAATGTGGAACCTGAACTAAAACGATTGTTAATATCTTTGTGGAATTTTAGCATTTCACAAATTTATCCCAAGGGCCGGACTGGACCCTTTGGCGGGCCGGATTTGACCCCTGGGCCGCATGTTTGACACCTGTGACTTAAAGCATCTACTTATTTGAAACATTAATCCTTTCATGCATTTTTTAAATTCCTTTTTAGGCATGAAAAAACAAACAAACAAAGTGATTGAATTTTTTATGAACCTATTTTTCATGGCGTTACAAAAATATCCACTCAGCTGGACACCATGCGTTTAATTTTAGAAGCAAAGAAACATGTATTTACTGATACAGGGTGGGGAAGCAAAATTTACAATATTTTGAGGCAGGGATTGAAAGACAGTGTATGACCAATTAGTTTATTGAAAGTCATGAGAATTTATTTGCCACAAGAAAATTGACATAATAGAAAATGTTTTTATTCTGTGTGTCCTCCTTCTTTCTCAATAACTGCCTTCACACGCTTCCTGAAACTTGCACAAGTGTTCCTCAAATATTCAGGTGACAACTTCTCCCATTCTTCTTTAATAGTATCTTCCAGACTTTCTCGTAATAGTTTTGCTCATAGTCATTCTCTTCTTTACATTATAAACAGTCTTTATGGACACTCCAACTATTTTTGAAATCTCCTTTGGTGTGACGAGTGCATTCAGCAAATCACACACTCTTTGACGTTTGCTTTCCTGATTACTCATATGGGCAAAAGTTTCTGAAAAGGTATGGATAATAGTGTTAGGTATGATTATGATATCAATATATGTTTGGTTTCAAAACAATTGATGTAGTGCCTGCTGAGAAAAAACAACTAAATGTTCATTGTAAATTTTGCTTCCCCACCCTGTATACTGCATAAAAACTATGAAATAAAAACATTGATACTGCTAATCTGATGTTTTCTCACATTTTAACATACCTGGATGGAGATAATTTGCCAAAAAAAACCCAACCTTTTTGTTTAAAAAAAAACAAAAAAAAAACAGTTAATTACAGTCTAATAACAATTACAAATTTTTTTACACTCAAACATGTTTCTGCAGATCAGGTTTATCTAGAACAGCAAATTTACAGTAATGGTGTGAATTACAGTGTATGGGATGATGCGGAAGTGTCCACTGTGTTGGCTGATATGGAAATAAACCAACAAAATCCATAAATATAGAAGAGAATAACACCTTTGAATAACTGTCCACTGTAGTGACCACTATGCATGAAATTTGTTAAATAGCTTTCAAACCACTAATCCTATCAATGTATGTAAATAATACAGATAAAATGCTTTTTCCAAACTTTTCACTGGATGTTCATTTGGATGTTCAGAGGCTCCGTAGTGAATATGAAATACTGTCATGTTATGCAGCAAAGATTCACCAATGAAACGCAATAAACAGTGGCTGTAGATGCTTATTTTTCTGTTCAGTTAGTGATATATTTTGCTAAAAAAGCCATTTTGCCTATGGTTTTTACTGCTTTGATATGGTAATTGGCAGTAAATTAAATATAGGAAAATACCTGCTTTTCACTGGAAAATACAAAATGCAGACGGTGCTATTATAATAAATGGTGATAAATCACTTAGGAAATGTTAAACATAGAAAAAAACATATTTTGAAGTCGCCAAAAAAATGTTCTTTATGGGTTATATGTGTTGTATGTTTGCTATACAGTATAGGATTCATAAAGCTAGAAAATGAGCACAGACAGCTCCTGTTTCTTGATCAAACATGATATATAGTCACAGAAAAAATTATTAGACCAAAGTCAAAAGTCATCGAAACAATGGTTGTGCAATCAAGTACTAACCCCTGTGTGTATCATGTGACCAAAACAGACAGAAAAGAAAACATGGAATGCCTAAAAGCACTGTTTTTGTCAGTACAATGAAATAGATATTGATGTAAGAACTGAAGTGATTTTGGTTATTATCAAGAAAACAAGGAAAATGGATAGATATGAGCTCTGAAATTAAACTCTTAATCAGCTATTTTTGTTGTTATCATTATATTTGTCCAAACAAATGCACCTTTAGTTGTACCAGACATTAAAATGAACAAGAAACTGAACAAAACAAGGGTTGGTCTGATATTTTTTTTTTCTCCGCGACTGTATTTTTCGTTATTACAGTTTAAAGATGTCAACATTTCAAACCCAAACTCAGTGCTTACGTCCAGATCTGTCTTGTCATGATCTGGCTGGAACCTTGCGTGAAAAGAGTTGATATTCTGCCCTGCCTTCCCTGGTGCCACACTGCCATTTTCTCTGTCCCCGAGGAGCAAAAAAAAAGGAGTGGAATGGGCTCGATCTCCATCTCCAGATCATCTCTCGGTAGCCCCCTTCAACTAAATAAATAAGTCATTACAGTTCAGAGTAAGGAGCTTCATTTACTCCAGGCGATGTAATCAAAGATGTCTGTAGGTTGCCCACATCATCTCAAATACAAGTGTTTTTGGTGGAATCCCAAGAGAAGAAGCTCTGAACTGTTAACATACCAGTGAGGACAGACTGGCAGTGGACTGCATTATGTAGATGGCAGCTTGTCTGGCCTCACTGTGGCTTACTGCTCCACAAGGGGATATTTGGAGTTTTAAAGCAAGTATGTGTCAAATAGTGATGAAAGAAAATACTGAAAAGCCATAAGACTGTAATCTATATCTTGTTCTGAGCCCCTTATACCAAAGCCATAATCTCTGCAGCCGCAAAGATGTGCTACAAGATGAAAAGCCTGATGAAATAACCTTTTTTTTGTGTGTGTTTTTCACATTCGGCAAAGACAGAACAGACACAAGAGAGAGATAGGTCAATGAATCTTCAGTTTGGAAACTGTTGAATTTATACAAGTGGTACAATTTTACTGCAAATGTTAACCCATAAAGACCCAAACAGCCACCGACGACCAAAACTATCCACTGATGTAACTGTTTAGTACTTGCTGATCCACTAATTCTATCAATACATGTAAATAATTGGTGTAAAATACAGTTTTTCATGTTTTCATGGTCATCAGATATGACCCATTTGGATGTTCAGAGGCTCCATAGTGAACATGGAAACATCATCTTCTACAACATTGATTCACCAGTAAAACCCATGGAGTTGGATCAATGACAGTGGATGGAGACACTATATATTTTGCTTGAAAAAGTCACTTTTTCTTCAGTTTTCTCTGTTTTTGATATAATAACCCTCAACTTTAATCTGAGTTTTTATGAACATCCACATGATCAGTGAATTAAATATAGGAAAATACCTGATGTTTACTGAAAAAAAGCAAAATACAGAGGATAATGTCATAATAAATGGTGATAAATCACTTAAGAAAAGCTAAATATAGGGGAAAAAGTTGTTTAGAACTGCCATAAAAGTATCATTGGGTCTTTATGGGTTAAATATGTCACACACAGATGGTCACTATGTCACCTGATACAACTTTTACATCAGCCAGTGACGACCAAAATGTAACTGTTTAATAATACTTGTTGATCCACTAATCCTATCAATACATGTAAATAATTGGTGTAAAATGCAGTTTGTCATGTTTTCATGGTCATCAGATATGACCCATTTAGACATTCAAAGGCTCTGTAGTGAACATGGAAACACCATCATCTTCTACAACATTGATTCACTAGTAAAACCCATGGAGTTGGATCAATGACAGTGGATGAAGACACTTGGTTTATGTTCAGTTAATGATATATTTTGCTGAAAAAGTCACTTTTTCTTCAGTTTTCTCTGCTTTTGATATAACCCTCAAGCTTAATCTGATCTTTAATGAACATCCACAAGATCAGTGAATTAAATCTTGAAAAATAACTGATGTTAACTGGAAAAAAAACAAGATACAGAGGATAATGTCATAATAAATGGCAATAAATCACTTAAGAAAAGCTAAATATAGAGGAAAAAATTGTTTAGAACTGCCATAAAAATAGCACTGGGTCTTTATGGGTTCAATATGTCACACATAGATGGTCACTCTGTCACCTGATACAACTTTTATATCAGCCACCGGCGACCAAAATGTAACTGATTAATATCTTTTGATCCACTAATTCTATCAATACATGTAAATAATTGGTGTAAAATGCAGTTTGTCATGTTTTCATGGTCATCAGATATGACCCATTTGGACGTTCAGAGGCTTCATAGTGAACATGGAAACACCATCATCTTCTACAACATTGATTCACCAGTAAAACCCATGGAGTTTGATCAATGTTAGTGGATGAACACACTTGGTTTACGTTCAGTTATTGATATATTTTGCTGAAAAAGAGACTTTTTCTTTAGTTTTCTCTGTTCTTGATATAATAACCTTCAACTTTCATCTGAGCTTTAATGAACATCTACATAATCAGTGAATTAAATATGGAAAAATACATGATTTATACTGAAAATACAGAGGATAATATTAGAATAAATGGTAATAAATCACTTAAGGTTCACACGATCCACATGATCAGTGAATTAAATCTAGGAAAATACCTGATGTTCACTGAAAAAAAACCAAAATATCAATCAATCTATCAATCAAATTTTATTTATATAGCGCCAAATCATAACAAAACTTATCTCATAACACTGCACACACCGAGCCAGTCGAAACCAGACTCTCAAGCCAAACACAGAGGATAATGTCATAATAAATGGTGATAAATCACTCAAGGAAAGCTAAATGTAGAGGGAAAAACTATTTAGAACTGCCATAAAAGTATCACTGGGTCTTCATGGGTTAAATTCGTCACACACAGATGGTCACTCTGTCTCCTGATACAACTTTTACATCAAAAAATAGATGTTTCAGAACACACTAAACCAAAAAAGTGCACTGAAATGTGACAAAGTTGTAGTCCCGTCGAGATTTTCCTTCTTTGCTTTTGTAATTAAGAGATTTTTCTCTTCTTTTTCTTTTCTTTTTGTTTTTTTTTTTGAGACTTTAATAGTTGTCTCAAAGACTTTAATAGTTGCCGTTCAAATGTGTTAGAAAACTTCTTCTACTGTATCCTGAGGAAGGCAACACAGCAGGCACATGAATGCCATTTTTCAGTAAAACGGATGTTGGGATTTCCGCCCATTGTTTTGTGCTGGGAACACTATTATCAATGTTGTTGTTCTTAATCATTGCATTAGGAAATGGGGCAACAAACAGAAGGTCTAGCCGGTGATGAAAGGCAACCTTTTTACCAGATGACCCCTATACACTGAAAAAGAATAAGAATCACCATCTTGTAGAGTTAATTCATATCCCATTGTGTCAACAGAACATTCAAAAGGTCTGCAGCTTATACTGGACAGGTCTCTGAGGTCTCACATACTCATCTTTTGGGATGTTTTACAGGCAACTCAATGAAAAAAAAAAAAAAAAAGTTGCAGGGGACTTTTCACTTTGCTCCCTGTGTGAAAAAGCGACCTTGATGAGGCTATAAAGTGCTATGGTTGGGCGACTTTTCCTCACTGTGAATTGCCCCACATCCTTTGGGGGACTCTTGGTCTATAAGATGAGGGCAATGCGAAGGAAATGAAGTTAGTGAAGTGAGTGGGGTCAACCGGGCAGGAAAAGACAACCCCGCTGCAAAGGAACTCGCGTTGCAGTTTTATTCCTGCGGGAACTGTCACTGTGAGGACAGACAAGAACATGCGCACATATTTGCATAAAAACTCACTTATATGTGCAGCTGCTGGAATGATTATTAAGAGTATTAACCTCTGAGTTAATAGCAATAACAACCAATATATGGAGTTTACTTAAATCGGTTTATTTTGCAGTGTTAAGGTGTGAAAGTCAGAATGATTTTATTAATTTCCAGATTGTTTTTATGTGCGTTTCTACTAAAGCATGTCATATTAAATGTTTTAACCCTTTCATGCATAGTGGTCACTACAGTGGACTGTTACTCTACAGCTTTACTCTTGTATATTCATGGGTTTTGTTGTTTTAGTTCCATATCAACCAACACAGTGGACACTTATGCATCATCTCATAAACTGTAATTCATACCATTATTGTAACTTTGCTGTTCTTGATTGGTTCTTGAGTGGAAATCAGCTGTTAATATTTATTTTTTTGCATATTATCTCCATGAAGAAGTGAGTAATAACTAGTATCAGAATATGTTAAAATGTGAGAAAACATCAGATTAGCTGCATTAAACATGGTTTCATTTCACTGTTTTCATATCACTTTATGATATTGGGTTTTAAATACATGTTTCTTTGCTTCAAGAATAAAATTCATGGTGTAGCTGAGTAGACATTTTTGTAACTCCATGAAAAACAGGTTGATTAAAAAAAAAAAAAAAAAAAAATTAATCACATTGTTTTTTTTTTTTTGTTTTTTTTGTTTTTTTTTCCATGCCTAAAGAGGAATAAAAACACTCAGGAAAAAAAAAAATTGATTAAGGTTCTCATAATTCATGCATGAAAGGGTTAAAGTAACCTGAATTAAATGAGAAGTCAGCAGGTGAGAGAATAAACGTTGGCACTTTCTCAAGAGACAGAAAAAATGTTTTTGCATAGATGTTTGCGCGTTTTTTTTTCCCACTTTACGCACATCCCAGCTGCTCAGTATGAATTATATTATGTACAAACACACACAGATCGTCGACTATCTGCAGCTCACAAGCTATAAAAAAAATATGCTCTACGTTTTATCGACACCTTCCTTCACTAAACACTTTATAAAGCTGATTTATGACGCTCTTTCTCTTTCTGCTTTTCCCTTATTTCATGGTTCAGTGGCCTCACAAGGCAAAAGGCGAGGGGAGGTTTTCTCTCGCTGCTCATTGGTCGCGGCTCTTCCATCTCAGTAACATTTCCATTCATACACCCGGCGCTCCTTTTTCGCTCCTTCAAAAATAACTCACTGTCATCCTCATCATCCTCATCAACATCATCGGAAAACGGCTTTGCCTGGACGGAACTAATTATTAACAATTTGAGGAAAGGGGGGTCGTTAAATCGAAAGCGATCAAACCGAACTCGACTCGGTAACGACAGGTGAGTGAGGGGGAGAGAAAGAAAAAAAACAACAACAAGAGCTGTTTTTCTGCAAAGTCCAAAGTCAGAAATGTAGGTGTGCATGCAATACCATAAATCAGCTCCACGTGTGTTATTTATTTTTTCTATGAATGAAGTCGAAACTCGGTGCGTAAAATTACGCATTGCGCTTTAATCGATCATAACAGAATATGGAGAATGTTTCGGACTGTGATCGTAAACTAAAAACAGCAGGGTTTATTCATGCATTCCCTCCTCGGAGTTTTACCTGCTTTAAAGTATGCGTTACATGACTTTTTTTGTACACTTAACTTTTCCTTTTTCGGTTTCACTTGAAGTGTTTTTTGGTCAATAGGATTGGTAAAGGGGAGAAAAAAAAAACGGAATGCGTATTAGTTGAAATCAGTTGGCTCTCTCTTATGATGGATAACCGCAAGGTAAGATGCTTAAAATGTAACACTAGAGGGGTCCCGGCCCACTGGGCTGTCTCGGAGGAAGGTTCACGCCGTTATTCACCAGTCCTCCTCCGCCTAATTGGCTGCAGATGCGGTATCCTATGCTCTTTTTACCGCTTAGAAATTGGATGCATTTGGGGAACTTTATGAGGCGAGCCCTGCGTTTGCCTGCAGGAACTGAGAGAAAAAAAAAACAAAAAAAAAACGCACTGGTCCCCTCGTATTTAAACTGTGCCACGTTCTTAATATATATAATATATAAGCCCCGTCCTTGGCTAATTTATCATGGAGCAGCCTGGAGGAATTCAGTGCGTAAAAACACTTAGGCAGAAACGTGAAATTGTGGTGGAATTACTCTGACCGCACTGATCTGTCTCTATTTCCGTTTAATTATTATTTTGGTGTTTTTTTTTTTCATGATTTCCCCTTTAATAAGTTGACTTCAGGCCCGGATAGCGCATCTGAACGCACCACTAATTATGCGCAATATCCAGGAAAAGGGGTCACGATTAGGTGATGTATATATTATCCTGTCAGTTCATGTCATGAATGCTACCGAACAGGAGAAAGAATAATGTCCCGCAGGTCTTGTTAAACTATGTTCAACTTAAATGTGCCACTCACATTCATGTAACGTATGACACGGTGTTTAGAAGTGCATTGTGTGACGGTACGTACCATTGCCTTCCTAATAATTGCGCATGGAGGGAAGGGCTAAAGACACCGTCCTCCAACTGCCCTTTCACCCTAGACTTTGTAAGCTGCACTTATTAAAGCGAAAAGTGTTTCAATATGTGGTAAGCTTTAGGGGAAAACGTGATGGGGGTTGGGGATGGGGCCCTCTTAGTCTTCTCGCTGCCCATTTCTTATTGGGCCACTCGAAACAGGCCCAATTCATCCATGTTACCAGTGAGTTAGTGGTGCAGTTTCCATCTGTTGGTGTTTGTAGTGTGAGGACAAATGATTCAAATTTACCCCTAGAATAAACCTCATATGGTTAAGATAAATGAATGAATTAAGCCTCTATATGTGTCCGGTCAGAAACGCAGGGGACCATTAGCCAGATTTGCCTTTCCTTTTATTTTGGTGGAAGTGGTAACCCCTGCGTGCCCTGTGTGGAAGTTCAAAAAACCCACAGTGCTCTCTGAGTGTTTGCTGTGGTGCACATAGCTGCCATGTCAAGAAGCCTACGGACTTGAAGGCAACAAGGAGGAGCATTTTCTATAATATTTGCAGGAACTGGCCACAGAATGTCACTTTTAGAGGCAGGAAAATGCAACAGCAACTGGTTCAAATCGAAAAGGCAATAATAATAATAATAATAATAATAATAATAATAATAATAATAATAATAATGTGTTTTCCCATCCTCTTCTTTCAGGGCCCATTGGATACTGAACACCCTTGGGCCTGTCTGTCAAGTAGACATGTTTCAAACTGTCCCTGACACGTCGTCTTACGTCAAGGTAAGACACCACCGTCTCTTCGATCAGGTAATGTTGAAAGGACAAACCTCAGTCCTTTCATTTTTCATGACTTTAGCTTGAAATACCATTGTTAAACTAAATAACAACACCCCATCATGTGTGCCAGGCCGTTCCAGTCTGATTAATGACACTACTGTTCGATGCTCATTTTATTTAATTTTTTTTTTTTTAAATGACTATTTTATGTGCATTTTTATATATAAGAAGGTATATTCACACTTCTTCAACATAATAATATAATTTTGCTATTTTATGTGGAGTTTGACACCTGTAGCTTCACACATGTGACCGTGCGTTGTTTTTTTTTTAGTAACATTGCGCACATGTTTGTTCTGCACTTGCGCATATGTGGTTTTCTGTGGTGTCACAACCGATTTGACTATTTTTGTCTTCAGCCCTAAAATGTTGCTGTTACAGTTTTATCGTGTTTGACGTCATGAACCCCCCCCCCCCTTCTCTTTCTCTCTCTCTGTGTCTCTCTCTCTTTCTCCCTCTATCTCTCCAGAGAATGTAAATAAAGCAAACAGCGCACATCTGGTTTTAACATTTAAATACTGCATCACATATGGCGCAGCGTGACTACCTGCAACTGCTACAACTGAGGCGCTGCAACCATTAAATTTTTTTGTTTTCAATATAAAACCGTAGAGCTTATGGCTGGATGCTGTCCACACAATGTCAAGTTCAAAGTGTCCTTTTACGCACAGTGGTGTCAATGTGTTGGACGGCTGCGTGGCTCATGTCCACTCATATCTATCAGAATAATAATCTGCTGTAGGGTGACTGTTTATGCTTCTTCATTAAAATAAGTCATTGTGCAGAGGGGAGCTATGGTAATATCTTCATAATCAAGGTATTTTCCAAAGGTAACCTAATGTTTTTAAGACTTTAGAATAAGGGGTCTTTTCATGCAGCCACTACGTTTGTGCCACTGCAGGGAAAACCAGCTTTCAGGGTTCAGGACAATTGCTGATTTGTTGTAATGTTTTACTAGAAAATATACTTTGAAATGACTCCTTCTGCTCCCTAAATATGAGAGGGAGAAACAAGTTAATAAGGCTCGAACAGTCTCTCTCTCTCTCTCTATTTTTTTTTTTCACAGTTCTTGCATCTCTGTGGATTCTTACAAAGCTTTTGATTTTCTGTGGAAATGCAACTTTGTTTTGTTCAGTTCGTTCTGGCTCCAAAAATATTATTTTTTTCTGCCTGGTTTCAAGGTTACTGTGTATTCTTTGCATGCAAGTTCTGCAAACCCACCCACTTACATTCAGGGAGATATTGGTCAAAATGTGGCACGCCTCAATACAGAATTTAAAAGAAATATTCCTCATTGAAGCGAATCTACGGCCCCAGCATTTGGTTTTGTTTGGTTAAGGCCAAGCGAGACTGGAACTCTCCAATAAAAATAAATCTCAAATTAATTATGGCCTAGAGCGAAGGGGCCAGACAGTTCTTGCTATATGTGCAGCAGACTCCACTTTTTGCCCTCACTATTTTGACTCGGCCTGTCTATAAGCCCGAGAGAAGGAATGATCTGAATACAAGTCTGCAGTTTAATAAACAGCAACTATAGCCAGTTCATGCAGACTGGGAATACAGTGGCAAAAGCATTCTCACAACGCTCAGTAGCATTTTAGGATCCAATGAGGTCCCATATATGCAAGTAAGTGGGCAAAGAGTGCACAAAACAATCCATTTATAGGTTGCACTGTCAAAAATGGAACTTAAAAATGAAAAACATATCTGATTTTAATACAAGTGCATAGCAGTGCATTAAGAAGTTATGTAAAGACACAAGAAAGACAGAAAAAGGACAGATGAAAAATGCTGAAAGTTGAGGAAATAAAACAGTGGCAGCTTTTTTTCCAGCTTTTTGGCAGCTAAATTCCTCATTTACTAAATATTGCTATTGGCAGGAGATAAGTTAGTTATCATATAATCTAAAGAAGAGAAGGGTGGGTCTAACAGTTGAAAGCTTACTGAACAGGACTTGTAGGAAGAATCCAATGAGGTCCTATATGTGCAAGTCAGTGGGCAAAAAGTGCACAGAACAATCAATTCATAGGTTGCACTGTCAAAAATGTAACTTAAAAATGAAAAACAGATCTGATTTTAATACAAGTGCATAGCAGTGCATTGAGAAGTTATGTAAAGACACAAAAACGAAAGAAAAGGACAGATGAAAAATGCTGAAAGTTGAGGAATTAAAACAGTGGCAGCTTTTTTTCTTGCACCTAAATTCCTCATTTACTAAATATTACTATTGGCAGAAGATAAGTTAGTTATTAGTCCATCATATAATCTAAAGAAGAGAAGGGTGGGTCTAACAATTGAAAGCTTACTGAACAGGACTCGTAGGAAGAATCCAATGAGGTCCTATATGTGCAAGTCAGTGGGCAAAAAGTGCACTAAACTATCAATTCATAGGTTGCACTGTCAAAAATGTAACTTAAAAATGAAAAACAGATCTGATTTTAGTACACGTGCATAACAGTGCATTGAGAAGTTATGTAAAGACACACAAACGAAAGAAAAGGACAGATGAAAAATGCTGAAAGTTGAGGAATTAAAACAGTGGCAGCTTTTTTCCTGCACCTAAATTCCTCATTTACTAAATATTACTACTGGCAGGAGATAAGTTAGTTATTTGTGCATCATATAATCTAAAGAAGAGAAGGGTGGGTCTAACAATTGAAAGCTTACTGAACATAAACTCAGCACAGTGTCCGCCCACCTCTGGCCTGTTGCCCCAGTGGAGACACAGAGGAGCTACTGGCTCGTGGTGTAAGGAAGAAATGTCTGGCTGTCTAGTTCCAGCGTCAAGCCAGATGTTCTGTGGTTCACTGTGTAAACCAACTTGCATCTGTTTATTGGCCTTCCAAAATGTTTGTTACCACTGTATTCATTATGGTCTTGGTAGGTCCTGGACCCCCCCGCGGCCTTCTTAATAACCTTTACGACTGTGATAGGTGAATGATAAAGTGCTTTAATACAGATAAGGACTGGCTGGTTTGGAAAATATGTAGTATTAGAAAATTAAGCCTCTGAGTTAGAAAAAAAAAAGCATAAATCAAAATAAGCACAACACTGTAAAAAGCTGACATGACAGGAGATTGTAACATATTTTTACATGTGTTTCTATTATCGGTCACAGAACACCAACTCCAGTTCACAGCTCAAGCACCTCTTTAATTCACCACTTCATCACCGCTCTGCCTACAATAAAAGAGTATAAGAAAACCTCAGACGCTGGAATGTATAGAAAAACAAAAAGAGAACCAAACCAGTCACTGAAGAGTTAAACAAGGTGTCTCCCTTAATTACACGAGTCTGAACTGGCCTCAGGCAGGAGAAGCCTTGACCCATAGCAGGATCCAGATGTGGTGGTCCCAAGGGTGGGGGCCCTCAGTTCGACCAGACCCCCAAGTTGAGAGCAGACAGGCCGGCCCTGCTGTCAGTCGCTGCAGCGCAGTCTCTGTTTGGCCACTCAAGAGGCCGCTCCCCAAGGCAGAATACCACACTGCAAAAAATATCCATCACTATTCTGCATATTTAAGAGTTTTACAACGCAGATTTGTAATCACTAAAAAAAAAAGTTGCTTTTTTTTTCTCATGTGAATGGATTGATGTGCATTTGCTTTATCAAAGTGATTTAGTTTGACTGGAAAAAAATACATATAAATCACAAATTGCATTCTGGGCTGAAGTGGAATTATTAAATCTGTGTTAGTATGGATTGTGGTGCTAATAAATATGAGCAAAATGACTTTTTTTTTTTTTTGCAGCGTCTGGTCAGGTCCAGCATCTGGGCTAAAATTATACCTGAATTGATGAGGGTAATTTCATAGGGTAGACGAAAAAAACTACATAGTGTGGGTGGGTGGGGGGTGGTGGTGGTGAGGGGGGGGGGGGGGGGGGTTAAGTGTTTTTTCCTCAGGCTAGAAACCATTCAATAAAATAAAAATAAGGATACAACAACAATAAGGAAACATCCCCATCTTTTCTAGTATGTGCTTTATAATGGGTGCGTTTCATCCATTCAGGCTTGTGTTGAACAGCAGACGCACACGTGTAGAGCAGACCCTCAGACTATAGTGCGGTTAAGAACTGAATGCTTGGATTTTATTAATGGTGTCTCAGGAAAACTTCACAGTGGCTTAGAGAGCTGTAACAAAAAAAGACATAGGTATTCAAGTCTTTTCCTCTTTTTGATTCAAAACTCCATAAGTGCATTTTTGAAAGTTTGTCCACATTGGAAGGTAAATAAAGTAATGGATCAATATGACAATGAAATATGAGAGAATAGGCTGGTTTTGAATTAAAAAAAAAAAAAAAAGGATGGAGGTATGGCCATATGTAAGTCTGAGGCGTAGGCGTGAGTATTTACGCGCCTTAAAGAGGCTTTTAGTGTCCTGTGACAAAAGTGGAAAGCTTATGTTAAAAGTATGCAGAAATAACGCATAACTCGGACCAATAGTAAACTCTTCCACACCATCTGTGACATTACTGGGAAAGCAAAACACTATTCTGAAGCGGACTATACAGCTATGGCAGTGCACAACGCAGGCAGCCATCCTGTAAATATTTCCGAGGAGAAAAACATAACAGCGGAGCGAACACTCAATTGTTTTCCCTGCTTATCTCTCTGGGACAGTATCCTGCTTTTTTGAAGGCAGGGCTTTCGGTGACACACAGCTTCCTTCTCAACAGCGGTGACTTCACTTCCCAAATTTAGAGGAAAGAAAAAACCCAATCCGGTAAAAGTGTCTCTTTCTCTCCGCCACATACCGGGGGTTGGAATTAATTCAGGAGCGTGTCATGTTTGGGATATTGTCGGGGTCCGCTGAAAATTGCGCAAAATGGACGGAACTATTAAGGTAAGGGTGGAGAGCGGGGTGTATGAGTTTGTGGGAGACAGCTTTTTCGGAGTTGCGCCTCCTTTTTTTAAGCAATGGGTTGAAATGCCCCTCTGTGTCGGTCTGTGAGCTGGGACCTCCAATCTGACGGAGATGAGCGGCTTTTTTCTCTGAGTCTGAGAGCGGTAACCAGATTTACATCTTTTTTTTCCCCTTTTTTCTTTCAAAGTATCCGCTTTCTTTTTTTTTTTTTTTTTTTTTTTTTTTTTTTGCTGTAAACTACCCGGTTTGAGAGGATACGCTACGGTTGTGGATTCAAGGCTAAATCGGAGTCACGTTTTGGACTTTGTGGATCAAGCGCACAATTACGCACGTCTGGAGAGGCACAAAAGGACTGGCTTATTTGTTTCAGGCAACATGTGGTAGACTTTGCTTTCTTTTTAGGTGTAAGTAATCCACGAGTTCAACGGTTTGGTTTTAGTCTGGGCAGCTGGATTGAGCAATATCCCTGAGTGGATGTGCCGCTGGATACGATGTGTCGAGCTGCGCAATAGCGGTGTGGCGCATCGCCCGGCTCGGTCCGCTGATCCTGTCGTGGTCAAAAAAAAAATCTTGTTTTGGTATTTACAAAAGAAATGACATCTCATTTGTTGTTGATGTTGATTGTTTCAACTGCTCTTCCGCTGACGGAGAGAGTTTTTTTTTTTTTTTTTTTTTTTTTCAAAGTGTAAGGAAAGCTGTCATTTGGTAACTTCATGCGGTAACTGCACACTTTGCAACACTTCAAACCACAACGCTTCACAATGATACATTGGCTTTGCTTCTTATATAGTTACCCAACTATTTTGAAATGGTATGTTGGTAGTCAAGAGTGCTGGTCTACATTAACATTGGCTACTGGCCCCCGACAGTCAAATTCCAGATGCATTATGGCTGCAGCCACCAGATGTTGAATGGCAAGTCCCTATTAGATCAGCCTGCTGCGGTACTGTCTGTCTGTGTCCTGCACTTAACAAGTGGGAGCTCTGAAGAATGCTGCATCTGTATTTACTCTTATTGTTGCTAAAAAGTAATGCGAGTTGTTTTCTTTTAGGAAATTTAAAGTAGCGGGTTTGTGGCGGCTGGGTGTGGTGTGAGTTTTGGAAGAGTGTAAACCTTGGCCAGACAAAAATGTGAGGCTGCATATATAGTCTCTTAAATCCCCGTCGTTCACTCTTGATTGTTTTGCTGTGTGTTGAGGATGAATACCATGCTGCAAAGAGTATAGGGATGTTTCTAACAAAGCAAGAAGTTGTGACAAGAATGTAATCATAATTAAATCCTTGGGTATAAATGACTGAGTGCGCACTGCATTCATAGCCTCTAAAAGAAAGGAAGGGCTCTCTAACCATGAGAGTTTCCTGTTCTACACAATCTTTTCCTGACAGGTTTCCTCTTCCTTCTTAAACAAAAGACAGGAATGCCCCCCCTGGGTGGCTCCTGCTAGATGGCTGTGTGTGAAAGCCAAACAGACACACGTGTAGTCTGGATGTGGAGCTATTGCATATATCCAGTCTACTCCAGACGCGTCGTGACGCATTTGGAGAGATAGGCTTGACTGATGTAAACAGAACAGAAGTGGCTCCCAGCAGGTGTCACACTCACACAATGCTTATAATAATGTAGTATGTGATTTATTTGATGTTTTTTTTTTTCCCCCTTTTGTCTGTGGTCCTGCAGTGAGAGACATGACCAAAATAGAGTTAAATATCATGTTTTTGAAAAGCTCACAAACAAAACAAAACACTTTAATGGACAGATATATCTTCTTCATGCCCACAACTAACTAAAAAACTTATCTGTGGTTTATTGTGAGATAGACAGAAACAGAGTGTAACCGTCTATAGCTCTTACTGGCAGTATGTGTGTGTTCTCTGCAGATACTGGAAAGAAAACACAATATATTGGCAGTGATCTGTTGTCTTTTCAGCTTCCCTTCATGAAAGTGGTGAGCTGCTATTTTTACAAAGTCTCCGCAATCTTGATAGGCACAAGCCACTTGCCAATCATGGTTTCAATTGTGCAGACTGATATGTCACTGTAAATATAACGTGTAACAGTCATATTGCTTAACTAAGCTCTTATCTGACTGTAATGAGACATTCGCTCACTCTTCTACACTTTATCATCCACAGACTAGCTGGTGTGTTCTGCTCAGATAGTAAGTCCTGCCACTAGTGTTCAGAGCACGATAGACCCACTGATGAAATCACTAGAAACTCTAATTCTGGCTACATCTTTATCCACCCTTTCACCTTCAGAGTTGTATTTTGCAGAATCCCCAATTCACTGTTTTATTGGCCTGTAGGTGTTTGTGTATGTGGGCAAATGTGTAAATACAGCAATTCTTTTAGTGGTTAATACTTTGCATTTTAGTCCAGAATGTTTACAAACACATGAAAACATTTATATCTGTCAGACTTAATGAACATTTATAATTTTGGCCGGTAAATTGATTCCATTTTTGGAAGGATTAAAGTTTTATCCCAGTATTGATCAAACAAAACACTTCACCTGCTATTTCATACATTAATTACAAAATCACAATATGGTACAGATTAAACACAGCAGTTTAATCAAAAAAGAGAAGCTGTGTTTGCTGTGGGAAGTAAAATGTTTGCCTATTTTTTTTTCAGTTTTCATTTTGTCACTGCATAAATCATAACAAGTGCCTCAAAGACACTTACTAAAGACTTTTTATAATAGTTTCAATATAAGTGAAAATAATGGAATAAATGCATGAATACTCTTGATCAGTAACTTGACCTTGTCCTCTGTTGTGCCAGTGAAAAGCTGCTGTAAAATCAGACATTTGTCATTCATAAAAAAAAGCTAATAGAAAACGTTCTCCTTGCATGATATGTCCTTGAATGGAATGATACCGAAGTAAAGCGAGATCATGAGGATTTTGATTTCATAAAAGTCAAATTCTTGAGAATGCAAACGGCTACATGTTGGAAATATTGATCAATGAATATCAGATAGCATTTTTCCCCCTGAAGCAGATATGTGGCATTTTGGAATGAAATAATTCAGTCCTTGGGGATTAGACACGTCTCGGTCTAAGCTGTGCCATAAGATCCTATGAGATCCAGATGTGCATCAGACCCGAGCCTAATCCTCAACAGAGACATATGACTGTAATGATTTCAGTTGATATTCTTATTGTTATTGTTGTTTTTCTATTATTATTACTTGCTTTTATGTTTTGATAATTATAGTTTGTTGAATTATCACAAAGACTCATGAAGTTAAGTGTGCATTTGTGTCCTTACAGGTTATGAAAAGCACTGAAAAAAATGTGTCCCTCCTAGTCTTGGATGGTGACACTCCCTGACTCTATCCAAACACTGAGCAGTGATCTGCATGTTAAAAACATATGTGTGCAAAAATGTGACCCATCAAGAACATAATCCACGCTGCACTTCTAAAATGTTACACGTGGAGCATGTTGAAACCACATAATATCTTGGCTGGGCCCTGAGTTGCTGCGTTTGTTTTCTTTAATAAACTTACATTGCTCCAGCTGAGACAAAGCAGAAGGGTCAGTGTAATGGTGAACCCTCTGCTTCTGTTGAGTCTTCAGCTGACAGGGGGAAACCCACAGCCCAGACAAGACAGACGCATCAGGACGAGATGAAAAAAAAAAAAAAAGAAAAAAAAAAAAAATGACACCAGCAACGGAAAAATAATTACACTGCTGCGGATCTCAGTTGAAATCATGTACTGCAGTTTGCATAGTAAATGTGAGAGTTCTTGTGTCATTACTAGTTAAACAGCTGATGACTGATAACAAAATCCATCAGAACCAGCCCAACATTTTCTTTCTCCACTGTGGGCATGATTGAAGTTTTCCTAAAATCAACAGGAAGCTGCCGTAATGCAATGTGGGCTGTATATACAAAAAAAAAAAAAAAAAAAAGACTTTGGATGCCAGACTGCGATATGACCCATAACTGCACATAATTACTGTAAACAAAAATACACAAGAGATTGAAAATCTAACATCACAAGTTTCTCGGTAGCGTCAAATGAGTGAGTGACATGACATTCAGTTGTGTTACACTGCAAAAATCCAAATCTTACCAAGTGTATTTTTCTCATTTTTAGTCGAAATATCTCATCGCACTGAAAATAAGACATAATTAACTAAAGAGTAACTTTTCAATGAGATATAAGAACTTACTTCATGGCAATAGATCTTGAAAATCTTATATTAGGGAATAGTACCAACATAATTTCCACTTGTTCCATTGGCATTTTTACTTGAATTAAGCAAAAAAAAAAAAAATCTTGAATGAAGCAAAAAAAAAATCTGCCAATGGAACAAGTGAAAATTATCTTGGTAAGATTTATTGAAATAAGATTTTCAAGATCTATTATCTAAAAATTAGTTATCATACCTCACTGAAAACTTACTCCTTAGGTGATTATGTCGTATTTGAAGTGCGATGAGATATTTTGACTAGAAATGAGAAAAATACACTTGGTAAGATTTGGATTTTTGCAGTGTAGTGAGTATACATGCATCTACTTTGTGTTATTTTTGAGTTTGCGTACAATCTTAAAGTGTTTACTGGTTGTATTATTACATTTCACATTAATTGTAAAGACTAAATGTTGGTTTCTTTCACTTCTAGGAGGCGTTATCAGTGGTGAGTGAAGACCAGTCATTATTTGAGCCTCCTTACGCTGCTGCTGCCCCTCTCCCTAAGACAGACATGACTGCATCTGGCACACAAGACTATGGCCAGACCCACAAAATCAACCCCTTACCCCCACAACAGGAATGGATCAACCAGCCAGTGCGGGTCAATGTCAAAAGAGAATATGAGCACATGAACGGATCCAGGTATGACACAAAAAACTGACACCACCAATTATCACACCTCCTTTGTTGTCATAATGCATTTTTTTTTTTTTTTTTGCACATTACAGCTGATACAATAAAAGTTATCATCTGTTATTAGCACAACTAGCCTCTGTTTTTGCTTCTAATCCGTGATTATTCTTGGTCCCAGTAACTGTGTGTCTTAAATATCGTTGCCAAAGTCAATGAGCGGACAGAAAAAGCAGCAACACCCAATTTATCTCTTGATAATATTTTTCCAACTTACTTTTGTGTGTGTGTTTGTGTTGCAGGGAGTCTCCAGTGGACTGCAGTGTAGGTAAATGTAATAAGCTGGTGGGGGGTAATGACACAGCTCAAATGAACTATGGAAACTACATGGATGAGAAGAACGCCCCTCCTCCTAACATGACCACCAATGAGCGAAGAGTCATTGTACCTGCAGGTAAGACTAGCTATACACACACACACATACATGCACAAACAAAAACACACAAATCCCACCTGACATGGAATTGATGATATTAAATACGTTTTGTGTGTTTACAGGTGCAAATGGTTCAAGGTTTTCTTTATTAGTCCTGTTGTAATTTCATGCAGAGTTACTACTCTATTTTGGTAAAATATTGCCAGTGCTGTAAATGTTTTATGGGTCCCTTTTTTATTTGACTGGTTCATGGGATAAAGCATTGTTCCAGTATTTTACATCACCCATGGGAGCTCAGCTGATTGCCAGCAGGTAGAAATGTGTGTGTCTCTGCCAAACCTACATATCCAATGGTTTCACCCATTTGATTGTACACAATGGGAAATTATACAATTCAGGGTGTAACTAATGCAGTTTCAGGGTTAAAGACTGTAGAAAAAGTTATTTAGGATGATTACGTTGTCCAATTTCGTTCTCTCTGGTCAGACAGCCAGAGAATGAGGACATGAAATTCATTTAATTAAAATCAAATGGAGTCTCAGTAAATTTTCCATTTTAAAGGCAGTTAAAATGTTAGCGCAAAACTGATTCAAAAGGCCGCTCATCCATTAATGTAATCAGAGCTTCACATGTCTACTGATCTACAAGTTCAACTGGTAAATTTAGTGTTTGGTTTTCAGATCTGTTCTTTATGTGCAACATGATGTGCTTTTATTTGTTTTAGGTGATGTCACTTAAACCATATGTACCAATATGTTTAAGAAATCAGACAGAGATTTGGAATTTGCGGCTTATTTTTGTTCGTCGACTGACCTCAATCTTCTTCTCCGAGCCAAGTCAGATGCTAATGTAAAACTCTGCCTTTACCTTTATCTTGTCAAGGTTTGACCCAGTCTTATCTGTCAGTCCAGAAACAGTTGCTGGGCAGTCAATAAACTTCCTCTCTCTCTCTCTCGCTCTTTTTTTATCTTTCTTTTCAGACCCATCGTTGTGGTCCCAGGACCATGTGCGCCAGTGGCTAGAGTGGGCCATTAAGGAGTATGGTCTTTTAGAGATTGACACAACTATGTTTCAGAACACAGATGGCAAAGAGCTCTGCAAGATGAGCAAGGATGACTTCCTCCGACTCACCACCATGTACAATGCTGAAGTGCTTCTCTCTCATCTCAATTACCTCAGGGAAAGTGAGTATTCTCTTAAAACAAACTATAACGACTGGCAAAAGTGGAGAAATCTACTCCACTAATATGGAGGTGTAAAATCAAATAACATGTTCAGAAAATACAAGATGTTAGTCAAAGAAAATGGACAGCGGTTTTGTTGAATTTTTTACTGACATCGATCCATACACAAATAACAGAAGTTAACCCATAAACACCCAGTGCTACTTTAGTGGCAGTTCCCACATGTTTTTTTTTTTTTTTTCCTCTATATTTAACCTTTTTAAAGTGATTTACTAAAATTTATTGTTATATTATGTTCTTTATTTTGCATTTTTCAGTGAAAATCAGGTATTTTCTTGCATTTAACCCTTTCATGCATAGCAGTCACTACAGTGGACAGCTATACTACAGCTGTTCTCTTGTATATTCATGGGTTTTATTGTTTTACTTCCATATCAGTTGACACAGTGGACGGTTATGCACCATCTCATACACTGCAATTCACACAATTACTGTAACTTTGCTGTTCTTGATAAACCTGATCTGCAGTAACATGTTTGAGAGTAAATCAATTGGTAGTTGTTATTAGGCTGTAATTAACAGTTTTCTTAAACAAAAATGTTTTTTTTTTTGCATATTACCACCATGAAGTTAGTAATAACTAGTATCACAGTATAATAAAATGTGAGAAAACATCAGATTAGTTGCAATAAATATGTTTTTATTTCATAGTTTACATATCATTTTCTGTTGTTGCATTTTAAATACATGTTTCTTTGCTTCAAAAATTAAACCCATGGTGTCCAGCTGAGTAGACATTTTTGCAACTACATAAAAAATAGGGTCATTTTTTTCAAAAAATCAATCACATTGTTTTTTTTTTTGCCTAAAGAGGAATAAAAACACTCAGGAAAAAATATCTTGACTAAGGTTCTTATAATTCGTGCATCAAAGGGTTAATTTACTGATCATATAGATGTTTATAAACGCTCAGATTAAAGTTGAGGGTTATTATATCAGAAACAGAGAAAAATTGAGAAAAAGGGACTTTTTTCAGCAAAGATATCATAACTGAATGTAAAACCACTCTCATTTATCAAACTCAATGGATTTTACTGGTGAATCAATGTTGTAGAAGATGACAGTGTTTCCACGTTGACTACAGAGCCTCTGAACGTTCAAATGGGTCATATCTGATGACCATGAAAATTTGATAAACTGCATTTTACACCAATTATTTACATGTATTAATAGGATTAGTGGATTAACAGGTATTAAACATTCAGAGAGAGAGAGAGAGCGCTAAATTGTAAATCTTTCACTTGTAAGTAGCTTTGAAAAAAAGCGTCTGCCAAATGCATAAATGTAAATGTAAACAGTTTACATCAGTAGATGGTTTTGGCAAGCGGTGGATGCTTGGGTATTTATGAGTTAAAATCAAAACCCTGTCAACAAAAAGGAAAGTCTTTTTACTTGGAGAAGTGAGCGTGGACAACTGCCAAACCCAGGAAAACAACATCACACTTTTTGTGTCACCACACTGCATTCATATTACAGTCAATATACAATGGCGTTTCTTTCACTGGAAAGTCATTATTCCAGTGGTTAGCCAGACTGAGCTGAGACAGAGCTGTGGAAACCTAAAGGGTTCCTTTCCCCTCTTGAGATAACCATCGACTACATCCCCCACTACACTTTGCAGTGCCTTATTCCACATGGTCCACAAAAAGATGAAGCCCAGGTGCATTGCCTCAGGAATCACGCTAGGCCTATGTGTTCAGCACAGAAAAGAAAGTTGATCTGCAATTTGCAATGGAGGCAACTAAATTTGAGCCCCTTACCTTTGAAGAGGTTCTTAGTGCAATCCTGCTTTATAAGTTTCGGCAGGGGAAACAGCCAGTTGTCTGAGGCAATATGCAAATGATATTTAAATGTAACATCTGGCGTGTCTTAAACCTTTGAGTACACATTGGTGTCTAGTTTAGATAAAATATGTGTTCGCTGATTACTACATAAATAAGCACATGGTGATCGTTGAACAAACAGAGGGCAGTTTTTCTTACCATTATCGAATTCTTCAAAACAGTAAAAGCTGCGTCTGCTGCGGCTGCAAAATATCATGACACCACACTGGGTGGAGTGACTGATGGCTCAACTAAATTTAACATTACTTCTAAAAAACTGCGATGGGCTTAGGCGTGATGTAATGGGAACTGTATTTTGTGGGTGTCAACAGTTTTCCCTATGCACAGTGTCTGGGCAGAGAGAGATGCTTGTCATGAGTATAACAGCCTCATTGTGCAGCGCTCCAGCGGGTGGATCTGTCTGACCGCCACTGGGCACACTCCGCAGAGCAGTTTTCATTATGGCCACTGGCTGCGGGACTTAGCCACGGCTTAGGCGTGCTGCACCGCGACTCTGCCCATTGCTACCCTTTTTTTGATTTAGACTTTGTGTGTTTTGGAGACAGAAGAGATGTCTCGGGAATCCTCTCCACTTGCCAGTTGAAATTGCTTTGGATCAGTTCCCGACAATCAAAAAGATGAATGCTCCCGTCCTGCGCCTGGACCGACTGACCTGTTTTAGGGGCAGTTTCTGTGAGAAGCGAGCAGTGTGTGTTATTGACACTAGGAGCCCGAAGGCAAGAAAAGCCATGTACACAAATGAAGGTCTAAAGAAGAACGAGAAGGAGAAGGAGGAGCACTGAGGCTTTATGCAGACCCTGCAGTGCTGATGATTTGGAAACTAAAGCCGTTCTCTCTTCTCCCCCCGCAGCACAAACAAACACAATCATAGACGAGGAGTAAGCCCTTCCAGAAAATAGACCTCTGGCTTCAGTCACGAGAGCTGGAGCTAGGCCGAGCTTCCAGAAAATAGAAAAAGAAAGAGGGAGGGAAAGGCTGAGCCAAGCCCGGGAAGTATTAGTGATTACAGGTCATGTGATGTCTTCCTCCGGCCCCATTCATGACTCCTCGTGCTCATATATTACTGTCTGTTCTCTTCCAAAAACTGGATGGTGCAGAGGTCGGACCTGCAATCATTTCATACACATCTGTGTGCATTATGTGTGCATGCGGATCTGTTTATTGAACCTCTGATTAACATTCCTCCCAGTCATTAAGCTCTGTACGTACACTCAGCAAGGGGCAGGGACATACTTCCCCTCCCTACAGCCATACCATAACAAAACATTCCTGCCACGTCATGAGCAGAAATATCATTCAGACGCCCACACTGGTGCAACCGCGGGCACAATCTTAACATCTGTCTGACTACCCAGCTGCTCGCAGTAACAAGGGTAGTTGCCCATGCATTATTTTGGCCTCATTGTTGGTCACTTATCCAGATTTTTATAAGTGATGGCCGCCCGCACCCCAATGTGCTTTCAATTTGGGGTGCAATTTGAGAATTTGTTCAAATTAGTCTGTCAGGGAGGGACCACGGACTGTTTGCTTTATCGCACCCATGTAGGTCGGTTTGATACCACATGTGCTGGAAACGGAGCGCAGCAAAAAAAAAAACCTCAGACAACGGGAGACTGTATCCTCCAACACAGAGATGCAAAGAGGAGAGACGGGGAGGGAAAGAAAAAGGAGAATCACAAGTGAGACAGGGAAAGTAAGATGACAGACACTTGAAAACATATCTGCTGTAGATCTGACGAAACAAAAGAAATCGGAGGAAGAAAGAGATCCCCGACAGAGAGACTTTACAGTAGTTGACAGAGGAAAAGGGCAAGAGTGTGTGAGCAAGAGAAGCAGTTACAGAAGGCAAGTGTTAAATAGAAGAAAAAGAAGCCAGGGGTCAACAGTTATTTTAGAAGTATGTGGAAACGGTTCGAGGTGGTCATGATTGAGTGCCGTTGGAGAATAGCAATAGTTCTGTTTCCCAGCTGTCGCCTTTGCTTGTGCGTCTCGATGAATTTACAGTGAGGGAGTCAAGACACAGAGGGAGAGAGAGAGAGAGAGAGAGAGAGAAAGAGAGAGAGTGATAAGTCTGGGCTCCTGCACGGCACTGTTACTGCTCGCTCCAGAGTGGGGGACATTCTCGAGCCCTCAATAGTTTATACAGACCATAAACATCTGGGCTTGAAGGCTGAGTAGGGAAAAAGGAGTTCTGGAGAGCACTCTCTCTTTCTCTCTCTCTCCTGCTTCTCCTCTCACAACATTTTTATTGAGCTCCCCTTGCATTAGTTCTTTCTATTGGCAGATTATCACTGGAGCAGAGGGGCTCAACGGCCTGGCTCCAAGCCCTTCACTGTTAGCTGTCTGCTGTTAGCCTCCATTACAGAACAGTCTGCGGCTACTCACTTGACTGTTAGGGTTCAGACATTTAGCGCTACAGGAATTTATGTACAGCAGTATAACATTAGCATACATAGAGGTGGATAATAACCAGATAATATTTCAATCCATTCAAGTGAGTAAAACGTAATTGTATGTTTCTACACTAAGTGGATATATATAACATATGTGAATTAATATGTATTTCATTACATTTCTGTATCATTTTTATTGGAGTGTACCATGAACATTAATAGAAATTCTTCACAGCCAATACACTTTATCAATTCAACTTGATTTAGAGTATTGGGTAGTTGTGAGAACACTACTATCAAACTTCTTTTGGCGATGTTTCAAATGTCCACAGAGATTTTACCTATCTGTAAGTGCTCCTGTTGCTGAAAAACTTATAAGAGTAAGGATGGAAACTCTGCTCTTTAGTGATAAAGCGTTGTAATTTGTATATACACCATCAACCCTTACCACCTCCTTTTGCCTCTTGAGAAAAAGCAAAAAATGTAGTGGAACATTCAGTGACAAACTGCATAAAAATAATATGCATCTGTGGTTTGCATAGCCACACCATAGTAATATTTTATTCAACCATATTTATCTGAATCATATTAACAGCTCTTAGCTAGGCTTTGACTATTACAGTTAACCATAGGTAAGTTTTTGACTAATACTTTTGTCTATGAAAGAAAAAAATTGTATTTTCTGTTGTTAGGACATACTACAGTGGTTCCCAACCTTTTTTGGCTCTTGACCCCATTTTAACATCACAAATTTCTGGCGACCCCAGACATTGAAAATGAAGACATTTTTTTTGGCTAAATTTCATTTGTTTTTGATCATGTAATAGTTTGCTATACTATATTGCAAATAAATGTTCATTTTAGACGACATTTAGTCTATATAATGTATATTATTATGGACAGAGGTAGAAAAGCCAGGTGTAGATTACTGCACAAAGTGAGAATTTTATTTTCCTTGGTCAGGATATGTACAGTCAGTCCAGCTTGGATTTACAAGGCTGACAGTTAATATGGAAAAACCAATAACTCAAACTATGAATTATGAAAGAGCTGCAGCATCTGAAACCGACCACAATGAACATTTGAAAGATAAACAGTACCACAGTGCTTCAGTTTCAGCTTCACAGTTCGTCAGGTCATTTATAGATTGTATCTCAACTCACCTTATATTTTTTATTAGTAAGTTTTTTATTTTTTATTTTTATCAATTACTAGAAATTTCAGCCGACCCCATTTGAATTCCAAGCGACCCCACGTGGGATCCCAGCCCCAAGGCTGAAAAACACTGACATACTATATCTCTCATATCAAATATGCTGTGCTTTTGGAGTCACTCTGTTCTTATGGACAAAAGAGGTTGATCTCACAAAAAAGACTTACAGTATAATAAAGTTGTAGGTATTTGATCATTAATAATTTCTATTACAACCTAGTGACACCGATTTAGGATGTAGGATACTAGGATGATGTATGTATTCATTTTTTAGTGATAGTGGCATCAGATCAGTCACACAGGAACATACAGTCTAAACATTGTTTTTTAAATTCAGCTACATGTCTTGGCAGGTTTTCACATGTAAGATTTGTGGAAAGTCGCTCTGACAACAGTTGCTGTCGTTAGGTTCAGCTTAATTCTACTGAGATTCAAAGAATTGCTGCTGGCTTTCCCCTGAGGTGATTGGATGCCCAAACCTGGGCGACTGGGTCCCTTTAGTTTGTTGACAAGGTCCACATGTTTGAGACATTAGTATCATATGGCTCAAAAGAATAAACAGCAGGGGCCCGACGGAGGTCCATCACAATGCTGAAGAAGTCCCTAAAGAGCTCTGTCAATATTGTGGGCGGGCCAAATAGGGCCTTCTGAAAGAGCCGTCAGTCATAGGAAGGAGAGAAAAGAAAATTGTTTGTAAATGTTATGTAATCTAACAGACTCTGAACAGATGTGAGTAGAGAGCGAGAGAGAGAGAGTGAGGGTCTTAAACACTGAACACTGGCCAGTCCTCCCACTGTGCTGTCAGATTACCGGGACATGTTTGTTTTCTGAGAGAGGAAGAGGCCATCCAAATAAATAGGCAGTGCAGTCAGGACTCCCTCCCTTTCTCTCTCTCTTTACTAAACTGTCAGCTGTGGAGCTTTTCTCTCTCTCTCACTCTCTCTCTCTCTCTCTCTCTCTCACTCAGCCTTCCACTCTCACTCTTTCTTGTATAGCAGTCCTGAATTTCTCTGTGGGATGGTTTGAGGTTTTCTCAGCAATGCTGCCTGTTTGCCTGTCTGGGTCAGCCCACATATGTGGCACACAGTAGGAAAGGGGTTAACAGCCCCCTCTTCCCCTTCCTCCTTCTCCCTCTCCCTCTCTTTTTCTGTCTGTTCATCTTTCGCCTTACACTTTCTCCCTCATTCCAAAGATTGTGCTTTGATGGCTCGCTCGCTCGCCCCTGTGCGCTTACACTCTGCGTGTGGAATTATTTTTGTACGGGGAGCTGCGTTTGATTGCTGTGCAGGGACCCTGCCTCATACAATGGCTCCCCTGTTCTGCAGCCCCCAGGTTTCTAAACTAGACCCAGAGCCTTGGGGGTGCCACGGAGTAGGTAGAAATAGGAGGGGTGGGGTGTTGGGAGGTTAGAATAGGTTTGTGGAGCACCCCCTCACCCCTCCTTCCCTTCCCACCACCCGTACACTGCCACCCCCTAAAAAAACAGACCCCTAGTCTGCCACCATGGGCCCCTTCATCCCCCCATCAATCCCAGCAAAAGCAGCAGAGAGTTAGTAAAAGCTCCAGCATCAAATCTCAAGAAAAATAACACATCACAAACTTCATTTTGCATTTTGCGTTTCCCATTTTCCTTTATTGCTGTTGTTGTTAGAGTCATTCAAAGGAAGGCATCGTCCATACTAACAGCACCCTTCAGCAGTCTCAGCGCTAAATCTTAACGCTCCCTGTGTAGTAGCAGCTCTTGTGTTTTCTCTGTGCATTTTTGGGTCTGTTTTTCCACTCGCTGATTTATGCCTGGGGGCAGCTAAAATTAAGAGAGCATTTTGGTGCCGCCCAGGGTGCCTGTGTAAGTGGAGGAATGCAGTGCAGAGTTCTGCTCCATAAGGTGAAATGAATAGGCAGCCATATGCAGACTCCTGACTTTCTGACTTTATTATTCAGGAGTTGGGTTTGTAGTTAAAATACTGACAGCCTTCAGGGTTTTTCCAGTGTTAGGCGTGCACCCATCACTGGATTTGTTTTATTTGGTACTAGATTTGTGTCAGGAATTATTTTCCTTAGTTTTAAAACAAAACAGAATCACAATTCAAGAAATGAAAAGGGCTTTTAGTGCTGCTTGTAATTGAGCTGAACCCTCTACTGCCACCTGCTGGCTGTATTTTGTGTCAGTGTAAGTATAGAGAGGGTTATTCTAAATAATTTTGTCTTAACATTCAGTAATTTAACCCTTTCATGTATGAATTATGAGAATCTTAGTCAAAATTGTTTTTCTTGAGTGATTTTATTCCTTTTTAGGCATGAACAAAACAATGCAATTGAATTTTTTTAATGAACCTATTTTTCTTGGAGTTACAAAAATGTCCACTCATTTGGACACCATGTGTTTAATTTCTGAAGCAAAGAAACATATATTTAAAACCCATAATCAGAAAGTGATCTGTGTGAAAACTATGAAATAAAAACATTTTTAATGCCTCCAATCTGATGTTTTCTCACATTTTAACATATTCTAATACTAGTTTTTACTCCACTTCATCGAGATAATTTGCAAAAAAAAAAAACTTTTTATGTAACACATCTGTTAATTACAGTCTAATAACAACTAGCAATTGATTTTCACTAAAACGAATTATACAAGTTTATCAAGAACAGTAAAGTTACAGTACTGCTATGGATTGCAGTGTTTGCGATGATGCACAAGTGTCCCCTGTGTTAAAACAACAAAATCCATGAATATACAAGAGAACAGCTGTAGAATACCTGTCCACTGTAGTGACCACTATGCATGAAAGGGTTAATGCAAGAAATAAACTGCTTTTTATTAAGTTTACCTGAATATATATTAGAATGACTGTAGTTCTTGTCAAAATTTCTGATTTTATATGATGTTTATATATATTTTTGCTTGCGTTTGGCAGTGTATAAGATATAACTATGTCTAATTGTGTTCCTTTTAATCTCATATGATTACAGGTAGCTCATCATTATCCTATAACACGCCATCTCACACAGATCCATCACCACGCCTGGCTGCCAAAGACGGTAAGACACAGTTTTTTTAATAACCTGTCTGTTATATCCTTTTATCCCCAATCTTTATCTGCATGTCTGGGAATTGTATATACGGTAGTGTAATTGGTTTCAGATTGCGGTAAGAGTGTTCAACTGTAAAATAAATAAATGGAAGAAAGGGGATAAGCGAGATGAGCAGCCAGAGAAATCGTATGAAAAATGAGGTTCTGAATTGTTTTTTACTGTACCTGAAAGTTTGAAAACAAGCAGATAAAACCTAAAGCACACACTTGAGAGTACAGAGCAGTCTTACAAACCCAAAGCACATCCAGTCGCTGATTGCAATTGACAAAGCTCCAGGCAGGTGCATGCTTTGTGTTTCTGAAATAATGCGAGCCAAGCTGCTACAGCTCGCTGTGCTATTCACGACTGATACTTGAATGCTTTGACAACACATCATAGCTCAGACGGGCTGCCTCAGAATGGAGGCATATTAACAACTAGACAAAGACCGTGTGTTGATCAGGTCTATCCACGGGTTCTCGGCAGCAGCGGAAAGTATGACCCGCGATTGTAGTGACTGTGGACAAGACGGCAGGATGTAAGGCGTGTCATGGAGGTTGTTTGTTAAATGACGTGCATCAGAGACAGGTGCTAAGGAGACAATGTCCAAAATGAACGGATCACAGGACGCTGATTGGCTGCTGTTGACTAGACTGGTGTGTTTGTCTGTGACGGTCTAGATATCAGTATGTCTTTATCCCTACATAAAATCACGTCTTTTTGCTTTTGGGGTTTTTGTTTTAGTCGGTGGTTTAGAGGATTCCAACTTCACATTTTAATCCACAAAGTGTTCGACATTCTTTAAAAGGTCTCTCAGCCACAGACCATTTTTATTTTCCCCTCCATGTTCCATCCCTACGGGACACTGAACACATCACAGAATGATTGAAATAATCAGATGAAGTGTTCTTGTGGTTATTAGCTGTTAATATTTCCCTACTGAACTGATTGTCAAACGGTTTTCATCACTGATCTTAACTTATTTTTAACATTTCTTCCCATTGTCTCAGATTGGACCAAATTCTTCCAACTGAATAACAAAGAAAACCTCAGAAATGTAATTGAGTTTTATAATACTGAAGGGACATTGACCTTAGGTGTTGTCTGATATTAGGAGTTGTTACCTCACTTGTGTATTTTGTGAAATATGAGCTCCAATAGAATGATATAACATGTTGACATGTTAGCACAAATTAAATCAACTCCATATTACGATACATTTTTCTTCTTCAAATCTGCTTCACTCAAAAATGGTGTTTAATCATATTTCTATTCGAGCCAGGTTGGTGATATATATACAATATACATTATCTTTGCACATTAGAGGCATATTTTTCTCCAGAGATGTGTTAACTGGTTTAATGGATAAATCCAAAACTTTAAAGAAGCTAAAACAGGTATTTAGTTCACATAATGAAGGACTAAACCATCTTGTTACTGAATCTAGGACTGAATTTGCATTTACATAAACAAATCTCTGCGGAGTTACTACTGGCACTTGATTAACTGATTTGCATTTTTACCTTCGCCAAAGAGGTGTTTTTGTTCCTCGGTTTCATTACTCAGTTTAGAGTTTATTTGTCGGTGTCTGTCTTGTGTGCACAGATTTTTAACTTGGTAGAAGTTTGGGGCGTAGGCCAAGGACAAACCCATTACATTTTGAAGCAGATCCAACAAAGGGGTGCAGCCTGAATTTTTATTAAGATTCAAAACTTTTTAGAACTTCACTTTTTTTTTTTTTTTAGCATTGAAAGCTAGGGTGTTAGTACTGCAGTACTGCAGGGTCTTAGTGGAGGTATGCTCTTTTATCCCCTCTAGTTTGCAAATCTTACTCAACGTTTAATATCTTTACAGAAGCCAGGGTGAATTTCTTAGAACTCTTTCTCAGGAACTCAGGATGATTGTGTCTTTTTTTTTTTTTTTTTTTTTTTTCTGGATACCTTTTCACTCTACAAACATTATTTTATGCTGACATGACACCAACAAGGCAAAGGCTGCACTGCATATCTGTACAAAAAAAAAAAAAGCTACACATCCTTTACATTGGCTATACAGTGTCACCACCAGAGACGGGAGAAAGGACTGCAATAACAATGATAGCCTTGCTCACAGGATGAGGGGCCCTATCAAGGCAAGAGAGGAGGAAACACTAAGTCTGATAAGTGTCTGAGAATGCCCTCTGACTCTCTCTATCTGCCCCGGTGGTGAGCGTTCGCTGGCAGTGTACTTACTCTCGCCTAGCTTCAATACCAATACACCAATGGCCGGGCCAGATAAGATTCTGCTCGGTCACCCTCGACCCCGTTCTTCCTGATTCTCAGCACCAGGTATTTGGACTGGCAGGAATAGAGGGTCACTCCCTTCAACAGCATTTCCCTTTCACAAGAGGTGATTTCTATTATGGGCTCCTGCAACACTGACTGAGCCTCTAGCTAACTCGTGATCACGGCCAGCGCAGGGAACTACTCGTGAGGGGCGGGAAATGTCCCAAAACAGGACAAATACCAAACATTACGAAGTAGAACCATTTGAAATAAATCACCTTGATTTTACAAATATTCTCGATGTTAAATTAAAAACTACAAACAAGTTCTTTCAGGTAAAATTAGGTGTAAGTAAAACCTGATAAGGAAACAAAATTCAATTTTCCATGAAAGAAACTTTGCTTCGGGAGAACAGATCAGTATTGCCAGATGTTCAATTTCATATTGCCCCGTGAGTACTGTACAGGAAAATACCATACAGGCTCTTTGGGGTAGAGTAAGCATGAGCATACAGCAGGAGACAACCCTTAATCTGCTCCAGACTCTGTGGTGTAAAATGCAATGTTATGAATAAAAGAGAGCATATAAAACATGGAATGCAGCAGCTATGAAAGGGTGCGTGTATGTGCCTCTGTGTGTGTGGTTCCCAATGTGTATCGTCTCCTATTCCCTGTGGGATGGTTGTGTGTATGTGTGTATATGTGTGTGTGTTTGTGTCTGCATGGCTTATTACAGTATAAGCCCATGTTTTGCAAGTATACGTACTATATGGTGGAAAGTATAGATCTGAAAGGTGTTAACGTCCTTATATGGCCATCGTACACACATTTATTTGCTTCTTTTCATACGGCTGCTGTGAAGTTTTGGAATTTTTGTAACTTACTGCGAAGACACTCATATTCTCCGCTGCTTTTTTTTGTCAATGAATCACCTCTGTTAAAAGAATTTATTTCGATTCCAAAGTGGCAACAGGGGTTGGAGGGAACCATTAAGTGTACAAACTGCTGTGCATTTTAGAAAATAATAATCTTAGTTATTTATGGGTAACTTTTTAAGAGGGTGTGTGTGTTTTTGTTTTTTTTTGTTTTTTTTTATTTAAATCAGTATTTTATAGTATTTGCTAAATGCTGCTGACAATCGGGACCTGAGTACAGTGTTTCGTTTCTGTGTATTTTATATGCTGAAATGACAAGTAAAAGTAGAATCTTGACTCTTGAATCATTTCAGACTGATTTTGCACGTCTGAACTGATGCGATTTCAATACAGACAAAATTCAGAGTGTGTTTATGTTTGCATGCATCCATACTTTCCAACTGTATCCTATTGCTTTATGTTTCTCAGTTGACGGTCTCATAAAACTGTCTCCTCTCTGTGTCTAATTCCTGTACTTTGCCACCGTTCTCCTCCTCTTACGGCTACTTTCCTCACACAGATGGCTTTTAAAGCACCTGTATTATGGGTATTAAAAAAGTTTACCCTGTCTGGGTTTCTCTCCTTGGCTCAGACTCTGGGTTAAAAACAGTCCACGACTCTCCTCTATCCCTCTCCTCCGTCTATCTCACCCTATGCTCAGATTCTCACTCTCATTCTTTCTCTCCCACTCTGTCTCTCCTTCACCCTTACTTTCTATGTCTCTCTGCCTTTTCACTCCCTCTCTGTCTAGCACTCGAGCCTTGTTTTGACTAACTGGTCTTGCAGTCAAAGTCTCCCAGGAGCGTGCACCACACCCCAGACCAGAGTGGAAACTGGCTCGAGTCGCAGTCAGAACGAGGCCTGGAAAAATGAAGGAGGTGGGGGGGGGGGGGGGGGGGGTTGGGGATGAGACAGCTCTGTGTGTGTGCACATTCGGGTCTGTGTCTGCATTTGCGTGGCTGGCTCTGATTGTGTACCCCCTACCCGACACATTTTTACATGCGTCGCTGCTTTATTCTCCTGCACTTTTCTTTCCATTCCCCCCCCTCCCAACCTTTTCTCACCATCCAATTAAAGTGATTATTTTGTAGAAGTGTGTAGTGGTGCATTTTTAGCTTTTTTGGCACTCTCTTGCTTTATTCTCGCTTGTGTGTGGCTAACGGGAAATGATTTTGGAGGTGAATGTAATTTTCTGCCAAAAACTACAATGAGGGTATCTAAAAAGATGTGGATCACACCACGTTACTGGGCATCTCCTCTAGCCCATTCCAGACAGTAGCTGGATTTTTTTTTTTTTTTTTTTTCAAATACCAAAGTTGTGTTTTGTCTGACTTTTTTACCCCCCCACCCCCCCTCCTTTTTCCTTTCTTTGTTTTCTTTCTCTTTGTTCTGGTTCTTCTTATTTCGTTTTCACCCCTATACCTTCGCTGTCCGTCTCCATCTTTTTTTTTGCTCCCCTTTCGGTGACTCTTTCACCTTTTTCTCCCATATCTCTTCCATTTATGTTCAGTTCTCCCCCCCAAACATCTCCTCTTCTGTTTCTAACCCCCTCTCTGGACGTTTGATGGAGGTAGCCCCGTTGTGTTTTTTTCGGGGTGGTGGAGAGTGGATGGAGAGGGGGCGGGCGGTGAGTAGAGGGGAAAAAAGGGCCAGTAAAACAAAGAGAGGTTGTCTGCAGGCGAGGCAGGCAGGAAACACAAGTCTCCCAGGACTCTCCCCCAGTCACTGCTCCTTGGCTATTCTGCCGGCCCACACCAGATTGAACCTGACAGCCCCGCTGAGCCACGGCAGCCTGCTTGTTATATGCACCTCTTCTCCTTCTTTTTGTCTTTCTTTCTGTTACTCAGCCCTTAATTCTTGCAATCACTTTTTGTTTCATCGTAAATACATCTCTTTCATCTCACCCACATATTTGTAGACTGACGGGCGTATAGACATGCACTCTTTTGTCCTTTGTGAGAATCTATTTATTCAGTCTCAAAGACCCCTCTTGTCATCTCTAGACAGAAATGGGCCCTCTGTTGACATATCGGAGGCTAAAGAGATCAAGAGGTGCATAAGATGTGTAAAGTTTTCCTGCTGAAGGATATTCTGCCACACAGAAAGTTAAAACAAGAAAACAGAACACCATTTACAAGTACGCAGCATGAAAAAAAACTCTGAATTAGTGATGAAAGCAACTGAAACAATAGGGTACTTGTGTTTCAGATTATATTATATTATAATGGATTAGATTAGATTAGATTAGATTAGATTAGATTAGATATGAATATATCAGTAGCACTGAAATTGTAACATACAGTTATGCACAAGTTATAGACTTGTGGCATTAAATGCTGGAAACATAGTGCTAATTTGCAAAATATTGACCATAGGAGACTTTGTTTTATTTTTAAAAAGAACAGAAAAGAGGAAAATGGAGTGGAAATAAAGGTACAAATTTAACAAATACGATCCACTTGAATTGTTGGGTCATTATGTGTGACAGCAGTGCTGTTTCTCTTTTAGCTGTAATTTAACATTTATTAAATCTATTACAATTGTGTTGCATTTAAGAGCAGTCACCAGGGAAATTATACTTTTACATTTGCAAAGAGATTCAGAAGTAAACTTGAGCTTTTCTTCAAGCAGAAATGAATTCAGTTTTTATTGTTTAGTTGGTGAATATTCCTGTCTCCATGAGGGGGCAGTATTACACAGTGTTTAGAAGTGGCCTGGCACAATAATGATTTTGATCATCACTGGATGTTCCTGTGGAGTGACTGCGTGGGATTAAAAAAGGGGCTGAGATGCCACACAAAGACCATGTTTTGCAAAGAAGATGATGATGCTGAACATCACACAGAATTAAAAGCATTGTGTCTATGAGTTTGGTGTGTGAACTTACTTAACAGGAAGTCTGCAATAGCGTTTTTGAACTAGATAAAACAGAATGAGAATAATTTGCAAACACATTAATATTAATGCCTGGTGAACAAGCACACAAATACTCACAGACAGCATTTGTAGTTGAAGTTCAAAACATATTTAATCATATTTTAATCATACCTTTCAGATTAATAAATAATCACGCACATTGCCCTGAAATGTCATTTTCATTAGTTAGAAAAACAACATTACCTCTCCGTGCTTTAAATATTAATACCAGTTTTTCACTGGACAATCAGCCTATGCCACTGACCTGATTTCAACATTTAGTTTCTTTTTTTTTTTTTTTTTAACAATGCAGTCAGGCTTTATAGTCAAATCTAGGGAATCAAACTCCCAACTCAGTAAGCTTGCTTCTCAAATATTCTGCATCCCTTGATGGGAAATGGGATTGCCTCTTGACCTTCCAGCATCTTGCTGATCCTAGCAACAACCTCTGTCATGACTTACACTGTGACTGTACACTTTGCCTGGGAGAAACATCGCTGACAATAATGTTTACAGAGCGTGATAACGTTGCTGTTCACGGCAAGAAATAAAAATAATATCTGGCAACATCGAGTATCGTATTTCTCTGTGTTCTAATAAATGTTTGAACTGTTTTAGCCTAAAATAATATGAACCATCGAGGGTGCTGGCCAGGTGCACCGTGGGTGTACCCGGGTTTTTGAGACACTGCCAGGAGAGCGAACATCCTCTGTTTTATCTGCTTGTGTCAGTGTGATTGATTGTTACTGGAAGCTGTCCAGCTTCACACTCAGTCAGGTTTACACCACAGACACACAGCAGGTAGACCTCATTCAAACTGAAATAGGTTGGCTGCTCGTCAAGGTTTCATGAAAGCCGCTTGTGTGGGGAGGTGGGATCAGGGTGAATGACATGTGCATGCTTTGTCTGCGTGTTTCTCTGTTCTGCTGTTGTACGTTAATTTGCATCAGACTTCTTATTTGTGGTTGGAGTGTTGCAAGATGCTCAACCAACTGCAGCATTAGTCAAACATTGTGCCACCAACATGTGATCCATTATTGTATCGCAAACAAAAACCACATTATCATGTCCAGATATCCTGCAAAGACAGACCGCCTTGAATCATGTTTTGGTAGATTTACTGTCTAACATCCTTAACAATTTTATTCCAAAAGTAAGTGAGTTGAAGGCCAAGAGACACTTCTGTACATGAACACAGACAAGTTTTAGTGTATTTGCTCAGGCAGTATTTTCTGATTAATAATTAGTTATTTGTTTAATAGATAATAGTAAACTGAATGATATTTTATTCGTGTTTATTTAATATTCATCCCTCCTTGTTCCCTCTTGGTCAGACTCTTCATATGATGCAGTACGGCGGACAGGATGGTCAAACAACATCCACAGCGGCAAAGGTGAGCACAGAGAAATCACTGCAGCTCCTCTTTCAGCCCAGTAAATATAGTACAAGTAAATATAGCTGCTAAATGTGGCATGAGTCTGTATTTACCCCAATGATGTGAACATTATCAACAACAACACGCCAGGGCAGTCCCCACATCCACTCAGTCTAGACATGTCGGACAGGCACTTGGAGGATTATGACTTCAGTTGTCAGAAAATGAACAGACACACCAAAGAAATCAGTCCAGAAGACCCACTACTGCCTTATTTACTTTGGATAGCTGCTGACATGCTTTCAAGATGTGTAACTTTGTTATCTGTAGCCACCTCACTGATGTTTACTCTGAAGCTTTTTAATCTAACACTCTCTCCCACTCTCTGTCTCTCACATGTACTTTCTCCCTCGTCTTCTTTCAGGCTCACCAGTGGTGACCCAGAATGTGACCAAGTCCACTGAGCAGCCTCGAGCTCAGCCAGGTACACACATGCACACACCTTGACTTTATCTGTATATGATATAAGCAAAGTCACTGGCATACACATTGAGTCAGTTTTAATAAAATTTATACTAAATGGACAAAAGTATATTGTAAGTCGAATTAAGATGTTTCATTGCTAACAAAGGTCTGGACTACAAAATGATAATTTTGCAAACTATGTGCAACTAGAAAAGTGCCCCCCCACCCCCCGATCATCACCAAAATTTAATAATTTGTTCCCCGTGCCAGTTACCTGAAAATTTCATCAAAATCCTTCCATAACTTTTTGAGTTATCTTGCTAACAGACAAACAAACAAACTAGAAAAGCACTCAGAGAGCGCAGACCTCTGCCAAGGCAGATAAGCCCCCCCCCACCCACCCACCCCCCTTCTCATTTGTTCAAATGACAAATTTAATCATTTGTTCCTTGTGCCATTGTCAACATTTCCTGAAAATTCAAATCCGTCCATAACTTTTTTAATTATCTTGCTCACAGACAGACGAACAAACAAAAAATCTGCCCCCCCGCCTCCCCTGATCACCACCAAAATTTAATCATTTCTTCCTTGTGCTAGTATCAATATTTCCTGAAAGTTTCATCCAAATCTGTCGGTAACTTTTTGAGTTGTATTGCTAACAGACAAACAAACAAACCCAGATGAAAACATAGCCTCCTAGGCAGAGGTAATAAATACAAATATGATAACCATTTTTATTTTGTCTTGAGGGTTGATTTGGTGTAAATACATTACATTTACATTTATGCATTTGGTAGATGAGATGCTTTTTTCCAAAGCGACTTAGTGGGGAAGATTAACAGTTAAGCTCTCTCTCTCTCTCTCTCTCTCTCTCTCTCTCTCTCTCTCTCTCTCTCTCTCTCTCGCTCTCTCTCTCTCTCTCTCTCTCTCTCTCTCTCTCTCTCTCTCTCTCCTTCCTTCTTTTGTAAAGCATCTTAAAATAGCCACAGTGGACCAAAGTGCTGTACAGAAGAATAAATAAAAACCAAAGTAAAAGAATGAAATACAAGATTAAAAACATAAAATAGCTGTACAATTAAATACAGTATCATACAGAAGAATAAAAAAAAGCAGTAAACATTTACATTTACATAAATGCCTCTGAATTTGTTTTTATTTGACTTTTACGCAGTGTTATTTTTTTCTGAAACATTTGTCACGTTCTGATCATAAATAATCATTTTAAAACACAAGTGACCTCCAGGTATCTTTGACTCTCCCGCAGGAATAAAACTCTGCATTTAAACTTTAAACAAATATTGATTTTGACATTTATTGTGATAATTACTGACAACTTGGGTGAAGATTTATGTAATAGTGGTACTGCAGCTGTAGGTGTGATGTGTCCTAGTATTTGTGTCCAAATAGTGTTTTTATACTAAGATTTCCATTATTTTGTTCATATTTAACTGTTACACATTATTCTAAGCTCATATAACAATGAAGATATATAACTGTGCTATTTATAAAGATTCATAGACTGACGTTGTAGTTAATACAATTTTGCTGATGAAGTGGAGATAAAATATTTTTACCTCATGAAATGATGACAATTTGATTTATTCTTGATAGGTAAAATGTAACTGGGACTCAGTATGTAATCATTAAACTGGGTCAAAGGTGATCACTGATGTGTATAAATAGGAATAAAAAGAGGAACAAAAGTATTCTGACTTTATGGGCAACAGTGTACTTATTTGAGAATGATAATTTGTCATAGGATCAGAAAAGTGGAAAAAATGTTTAAATCTGATTTACTGGTATTTTAATAATGTCTGTTATTGGAATGTTTTATGTCACTTTATCCTGTGCTACAAATTAGCAAACATGGTTTCACAATAATCTGGTGTTTCTTCTTAATACTACTGTGAAATGGTTTAGTCTGTGTTACTAATTACAAGAGGTTTCTGTCATGTCACCATGGCAACCAGTGTCTCAACTAACAATGCTCTTTCTTCCCTTGTCCTCAGATCCTTACCAGATTCTGGGTCCCACCAGTAGCCGCCTAGCAAATCCAGGTAAAAGCCTAAGACTGTGCTGTAAACAGACATTCTTAGAAGTTCAACAATGTCCTTTTGTTCAGACCAGGCTGGACTGATAACATGTTATTAACCAATAAAAGCCCAGTTACCAAATACATTTTTCTTTATATTTAACCATAAGTGATTTATCACCATTTATTCTAATATTATCCTCTGTATTTTCAGTATAAATCATGTATTTTCCCATATTTAATTCACTGATTATGCAGATCTTCATAAAAGCTCAGAGTAAAGCTGAGGGTTATTATATCAAAAACTGGGAAAACTGAAGAAAAAGTGACTTTTTCATCAAAATATTTCATTAACTGAATATAAAATAACTGTCTCCATCCACTGTCATTGATTCAACGCCATGAATTTTACTGGTGAATCAGTGTTGTACAAAATGATGGTGTTTGCATGTGCACTATGTCCAAATGGATCATATCTGATGACAATTTCTCAACTATTATGCAGAGATATGGGGTAATAATTCTAAATCAAACATTAATTCCATATTCTTACTTCAAAAAAAGGCAATTTGAATTGACAATCAAGCCCAGTACTTCGCTTCTATTTATAAATGTAAAGGCTCTAAAACTACACGATCTTGTCGACTTTAATACAGTTATCATAAAGCATAAAGTCCATGACCATATGCTCCCCTTCAGTCTACAGGAGATGTCTGAACCCAGGCAAAGTAATTACAATTTAAGAGGAACTGATATCTTTAAGAAAATTAAGTGAACAAACATAAAAAGCCAGTGCATCTCTGTTAGAGTGGTACATCTGTGGAATAATCTGGATCAAAACTTTAAAATGTCTACTTCAATTTGTGCATTTAAAAGGATGTATAAATCCAGTATAATAACAAAATATACATTATGTGAATAAGTGAATAATATAGAAGAATGCATAAAATAAGATATTATTGTGTATTGTTTATTTGTAATTAACTAATTAACACAGACTATCATGATTAAGAGATAATGTCGCATTTATTAATTATATTTGTTGTAAATAAAGTGCATATAAACATGATAGTTTATGTTAAAAAAAAGGTTGATTATGCAAATCTGATTGTGTGTGAGGTGACAAAAAAGTGTTTGGTGAATGGTTTGCATGGATGTTTTGTGTTGTAAAACTGTAAAACTGTAAAAAAAAAAAAAAAAAAAAAAAAAAGTGTGTTATCAAAGCAAAGGAAGCAGAATCAATTTAATTATTAGTTTGTAAAAAGGGGGTGGGAGTCTACAAGTTATACTTCCCACTCCTTTTTGAGCACTGGAAATTTTGTTTGTCCATGTTTATTGTTCTTTGTTATTTGATGATTTTATGTGCTCGAAATGAAACTAAATTAACTCACTCACAATGAATAGATGACAGACTATTTTACACCAATTATTTACATGTATTGATAGGATTAATGCAGTGTTTTTCAACCTTGAGGCTGGAATTCTAATGGGGTCGCCTGGAATTTCTAGTAATTGATAAAAAAAAAAAAAAAGCTACTAATAAATAATATATGGTGAGTTGAGAGAGACAATCACATAAAAGACATGACAAACTGTGAAGCTGAAACTGAAGCACTGTGGTACTGTTTATCTGTCAAATGTTCATTGTGGTCAGTTTAAGATGCTGCAGCTCTTTCATAATTCATAGGCTGAGTTTTTGTTGTTTTTTTTTTTTTCAGTATTAATTGTCAGCCTTGTAAATCCAAACTGGACTGACTGTACATATCCTGACCAAGGAAAATAAAATTCTCACTTTGTGCAGTAATCTACACCTGGATTTTCTGCCTCTGTCCATAATAATATACATTATATAGACTAAATGTCATCTAAAATTAACATTTATTTGCAACATAGTATAGCAAACTATTACATGATCAAAAACAAATTAAAATGTGTCAGTTTTTAATGTCTGGGGTTGCCAGAAATGTGATGTTAACTCTTTCATGCATACTGGACAGCTGTTCAAATGTGCTCTTTTGTGTATTCATGGATTTTATTGTTTTAGTTTCATATTAGCCGACACAGTGGACACTTATGCATCATCCCATACACTACAATTTATATTATTGCTGTAACTTTGCTGTTCTTGACAGTTCTGCAGTAACATGTTTGAGTGTAAATCAATTCCTTGTTATTGTTATGAGACTGTAATTAACACTTTTTTTTTTTTTTTTTTTTAAACAAAAAGGGTTTTTTTTTGCATATTATCGCCATAAAGTGAGTAGTAACAAATATTAGAGTATGTTAAAATGTGACAAAACAACATTAGCAGCATTTTTAAAAATGTATTTCATAGTTGTCACACAGTATATTAGTAAATACATGTTTATTTACTTCAAAAATTAAACATATGATGTCCAGCTGAGTGGATATTTTTGCAGTTCCATGAAAAATAGGTTCAGTCAATCACAGTGGTTTTTTTTTCACGCCTAAAGAGGAATAAAAACACTCAGGAAAAAAATCTTGATTCATGCATGAAAGGGTTAAAATGGGGTCATGAGCCAAAAAAGGTTGAAAACCACTGGGTTAGTGGATCAACAGGTATTAAACAGTTTACATCAGCAGACGATTTTGCTCGATGGTGGATGTTTGGGTCTTTATGGCTTAATTAATGAATAACACTGGGTTACAAAAAAAATGTTTTTTGTAAGTTGTCTAGGCTTTTTCAACTGAATTAGGACCATTTTGCTAAATCCAAAAATGACATTTGTTTTTCTCAATCAGATCAGGTTTTTTTGCTAATTTGATTTTGAAAAATTTGATCTTCTCACAAAAAATAATAATTAATACCAAAATAAGATTGGTAAGCATACTTTATGAAACTTGTGACTTCCTGTTAGGTACAATGGTGTATTCACCACAGATGTAGCAGAATACATCAGGCTTATTTTTGCAAGATCTTCTAGTCGAAGCCATTTCATTCACCTGTAATATTAAAAAACACATTGATCATAAATTGGCAAAAGTAAAATCTTCGGAACTCGTTTATTGCAAGAAATATGAAAGAATTTTGTATCATATGATGTGAAAATGCCCATAAATATAAGCAAAAATGTTAAAAAGCCAATATGTAGCATAGTCCAGAAAGTTGACCTGATTGAGCAAAATTAATGTGACTTTTAGATTCAGCACACCAAAATTATCCTAAATCAGCTCAAAAAACTTAAACAATAAATTTGTTGTTGACCAGTGTAATAGGATCAGATTGTGGTCTTAGCCGGACTTGAACGCATCTCTCCTTATGACATTTTTTTACATTTGTGTCCACTGTCAGGTTCAGGCCAGATTCAGTTGTGGCAGTTCCTCCTGGAGCTCCTGTCCGACAGCGCCAACGCCGGCTGCATCACCTGGGAGGGCACCAACGGGGAGTTCAAGATGACAGACCCGGACGAAGTGGCCCGGCGCTGGGGCGAGCGTAAAAGCAAGCCCAACATGAACTATGATAAGCTGAGCCGTGCGCTGCGCTACTACTATGACAAAAATATCATGACCAAGGTGCACGGCAAGCGCTACGCCTACAAGTTTGACTTTCACGGCATCGCTCAGGCGCTCCAGCCGCACCCCACTGAATCCTCCATGTATAAGTACCCTTCAGACCTAGCCTATGTGCCTTCCTACCACGCGCACCAGCAGAAGGTCAATTTTGTATCCCCTCACCCTCCATCTATGCCAGTCACGTCCTCCAACTTCTTTGGACCCACCGCTCCATACTGGAGTTCACCCACTGCAGGCATCTACCCCAACCCGAATGTCCCCCGTCACCCCAACACCCACGTGCCGTCCCACCTGGGCAGTTACTATTAAAACCCCGCTTTCAGACCGACCTTCCACCACTTTCAAAACCATCTTTTTTTCCACACACTCACAAAAAAAAAAAAGTCCACAGTAGCTGACCTGCACTCCTAATGATGCCAAACCGATGAAGACTAAGTAGAGAAGGGGCGTTTGTCCTCTGAATAAATTTTGCTCAAGAGTGAAGGATGATAAAAGTGAAGGAGATTTGTTGTTTTACTTGTAAGAATTTATAAATAACTGGATGTTATGATCCAAAATGGAATACTACTTACCTTTAAAAGACTGTTTTGTCATGTTTTTAGACATGCGTCTGAGTTTCCTGTGCCTTTTTTTTTTTTTTTTTTCTCTTTCTTTAACCTCCTGAAAGCTGCACCGACAAGCTAGTTGAATTTCCTGACAAAACCTTCCCAGACTAAAGCCTGAGGATGTCTGTCTGCCTCCTCACCTCGCTATCAGACATGGGCCTAATATTTATGGGTCTCAATCTACATCCTCCTCAGAACAACATGTACATTATGTTTTCAACGGCATATTGTTTTCCATTGCCTACATCTTTGTCAGGGTTTCTTGTTCCCAGTGCATCTACCCTCTGTCTCCAATGCCCCCGTCTGCTAATCTGTCCATCTTTTTAATGTTCGTGTGGAGAGTCTTCTGGAATTTGATGGACAAGGATGAGCTGCCAGTGAGATGGACTTTTCTCAGCACTGAATGAAATTTGGCAACTGGAATATGCCATTCACGATTTAATTTATCCTCCAAACTGGAAGGCTAGAGAAGAGTAAAACGCGAGAGAAGAAAGCGCTGTATGTTTTGCTGACCTGGGTCAACTCAGTTACAGATCCTCTCTTTGTTGGGCGATGTATACAGTTGACTCTACGGCGCTGTGGAAGCTGAGTCAAGATGTAATTGAAGTAATTTGCAACAATAATTCAACCCAGGTCAGATGTTTTCAGGGGGCCACACACTAGGCTATTAAATGTTTGCCGTGTTGTTGCCTTTCAGCCATGCCATTTCCAGATGTTTTGTTGCTCAACCATGTCAGTATTAATGTGAATGTCTTCTGGTTTGTGAAACACGTGTAAAAGGGATACCCTGCAGTAAAATCAAAACTTGTCAGATGTTTTCATTTTGTGAAAACACTTAATGAATGAAGAACTTCCTGTGCAGTAAACACTGTGCTTGCTACACAGCGTGGTCATTGTAAATGTAAACCAAAGTGCATTTTGTTTTTGCTGGAACAATGTGGATCTCATCTACATAATAAGACCGTAGATTGTTAAGTGAAGTGCCTTAAAGTTTATTAAGTGCCATAAGGATAACCAAAGCCCTAACCTTTATAATTTAAGCGCCATATTTCAGGATCATATCTGTTCTATTCATTAAGACAACAATAAGCCAATGTTATTGTAAATCAAATCCATGCCTTAGCAGATATCTGACAATTTTTGATTTTTAAGTGCACTCTGAAAATTCTGACTGTCATGGTGTCTCCTTCCTCTATGTCGGCCGGTCAGGACCATATAGGTTAGTGAGATGTGGCTTTACAGATAGTCATGTTAATGCATATTCAAGTTGCATTTTTACCAGGGCTGGATCCTAGTCTGAAAGTAGCATGTGTGTTTGAATGTTAGTTTCTCACTGATCTAAAGCCCAGAAAAATGCTCATGAATCTCAAGGCAAGATTATATCGATGTGTAACAGTATAATGTCAAAGCATATCCATCTTCAGGTGTTCAGCGCTGTTCATAACAAAAGTATTCCTTAAGAGTAACTGAAAATGGACACTTGAAAATAAATTACTTTGGACTAAGTAGTTTATCAGAGAACAAAACCATTGAAGTATGACGAGATGAAACAAAGAAAGCCTCAGATTCGCAAACGCTGTGCGTTTGTCAGACCTATTTTTTATTATTTTATAAGCATCAGTCAACTAGGCATTAAAGCAACTTACTGTATAAATTATGCAGAGTTATTTTCATATGTGACACAGTATTAAAAAGTCAAGAGAATTAATACGAGTTGACCTCGGTCAAAAATGCAAACCTTTTGAGTCCATTTCTGCTAAGTAGTTTGTTCAACATTTTAAACGTTTTTATATCTGTACATTTGGGCAGTACAATTTAACAGTTTTTGTTTTCTTGTTATTGTTATATTATTTCTGAAATTCAGTTTGTAACATCTTAAGTGCATTTAAGAGCACAAGATATTTCCTAGTATTCTCAATACTACAAACGCCTGCTAAATCATAACCCAATAACCAGGGACTCCTTTACTCTATATGCAACGTGACAACGGTGGAGCTTTTCCATTGGGAGTCACTTTTTATGCCAAACAGCCCTGGAATTGGTAGCTTTCCTGTACAGAATTTCAGGTATATTACGCAAGATAATACAAACATTATAAATATCCACACCCAGCTTCTCCTGATGTCTTATAGCTTTAACTGAACAATTAAAAAGGGGAACATGTAATTTGTAGCATAAAGAAATTATTTTGATGTACCCTTAACTTCCATGTTTCACAAGCATTATCAACAAAAAGGGATCTGTGCTACTTCATATATGCAATGTATTTTGGATATTAAAAAAGTATATAAATATATATATGTGTGTATAATTTACAATTAACCGTTGGATTATTTTATTGTCATTCCTGCAATGTATGAAGTAATACCTTTTGAAAAAGGGCTTTTGTATAGGAAAATGTGACAAAATAAATGTTTTTACCTCTCAAGTTATTTTCTATTGTCTGCTTATAGAGTTAAAACAAACAGTGAAACTTTTACCTGGTTGGATTTTTTCATAGAATACAATGCATATTATGGTATATCGGGTGCATTCACAGGTCTTATAACCTGGTATGTAATTTCATGTTGACTTTTTTTTCTGAGATTATAATCAAATAAGTCGTGACAAGGAACTGATGTCATTTCTGTACCCTGTTAATGTAGAATACACATGCTAAATTAAGTCATTTCAGAAAGCAAATACAGAGTAAATGAGTTTTGGATGAGATTTTCCTCTTATATTTGTGTCCTTCTATGAAACTGGGTTCATTTTGGTACCTGGCACTTTGCCAGCTTTATAAACCCAATAATAAAACAGAAATTTTGGCATATATCCCCCCAGGATATACCTAATGATGACCTCAGATGAATGCAAAAAAATTATACTCTTGTTCTGAGCCACCCCAAATTTAATGAATTTTGAATAAAATATCGGGGGCAAAAATAGGACCATAATTGGGACATAAAAAGCTACCTAGGTGTCAGTGCATTTGATTTGGAAAATATGGCTGGAAATGGTCTTATATAGCGCTATAAATAAAGACACTAGGTTAAATTTGATGATCCTAGTGGTTTTTCTAATCCAGACATGCATGTTGTTCATGAATCTCAGTCTTATTCCAGGTTTTGTGTGTAAACCATCGTGTCCGCTGGCGTTACATGCAGAACCTGCACCTTTAAATGCTTATAAATTGCAAGTGATTTTGCAACAGCAGTCATTTTTGTGAAACACTCTGCCTTGCATAATTAGTTTGATTCCCAAAATGTACCTGTGAGAGAATAAAAAGATATTTGAAAAAAACAGTATAGTGCATAATTTTCGTGTCCCTTTTAACCATTACATGCAGATTTTTGTATAAAAGTAATATAAAAATGATATAAAAATATGTTTTATCTGAAAAATAGCTTCTCTTTTATCTCAGTAAATATTTATTTTTAAACCAAACGTATTCCATAACATTAGTCTACATCTGGTTTGAATTTTTAGTCCCCATATCCTGTTTTTAGGGACCACTTTCATAGAAGCACCCATTTCGGTTTGTCCTGTTTGCATTTTTTGACATGAATGATAGATCCATCACCACTGCTGACAACTCTCCATTAACATAATTTAAAGTTCTACAATCATTTATCATAATATAATCAAACAGAAAAAATCAATTTTGATGACAATAATGAGACAGACTGTGAACTTAGTTGGTGATAAGATCCATCCATGAACCTGATGTCCACATTTTTACACTGTTGCTTCAAATAAATGTAATTTTTGTTTAATATTCCCTCTGTACATATGATCATAATGTTCAAGAAAAAGAGACAGAATCTACAGTTAAATATAATTTGTAGGTTTTCCTGAGCATATGCTTTCTTGTGAACACGGTCATCGGGTTAATGACTATTTGCGTCATTTCAGTTTCAAATGACAGGTGTCGGTAATGTTACACCTACTACATAAGTTGTTTGTGTTAAATAGTGAACAATGGACCCTGTTGGTTTGCATGCACTATGGATACAAATTCAGTTTCCACATCATGGTAAAATGAGAACTATACTTGATAACTATTCACTTCTTATACGATATAATTCTGTCATTCTTCCATACCTAAATTATGGTGCAGAAATATGGGGAAATAACTACTATTCAAATATTCATCCTATCTTTTTACTTAAAAAAAAGGCAATAAGAATTATTACTAATGCAGATTTTTATGCACCAACAAACTCTATTTTTACAGAGCTTAATTTACTGAAAATACATGATCTTGTTGACTTTAATACAGTGGTAATAATGTACAAGGCACATAATATTCTTCTCCCTCCTTACATTCAGGAGATGTTTGAATGTAGGAAAAGTCAGTATAGCCTCAGAGGAACCAGCATTTAAAAAAAAAAAAAAAAAAAAAAAGCTAAGGCAAGAACAAATTAAAAAAAGTAGATGTATTTCTGTTAGAAGGGTTAATCTTTGGAATGGCCTGAAAGATCGATTCAAATAGTCTAAAACAATTGAAACTTTTAAAAAGATGTAAAAAAAATAAAAAATAATTAACTATTATTCAGAAATATAGAGCTCAGGATTGACTGAAGAAAATACTTGTTTAAAAGACTAGGATCGATACTGGTAGTTGAGATAAGGACATAATTTATCTGAATTAATTTAAATATGTATTCTCTTCTGTTGTACAAGGTGAGGAAGCAAAATTTACAATGAACATTTAGTTGTTTTTTTCTCAGCAGGCACTACGTCAATTGTTTTGAAACCAAACATATATTGATGTCATAATCATACCTAACACTATTATCCATACCTTTTCAGAAACTTTTGCCCATATGAGTAATCAGGAAAGCAAACGTCAAAGAGTGTGTGATTTGCTGAATGCACTCGTCACACCAAAGGAGATTTCAAAAATAGTTGGAGTGTCCATAAAGACTGTTTATAATGTAAAGAAGAGAATGACTATGAGCAAAACTATTACGAGAAAGTCTGGAAGATACTATTAAAGAAGAATGGGAGAAGTTGTCACCCGAATATTTGAGGAACACTTGCGCAAGTTTCAGGAAGCGTGTGAAGGCAGTTATTGAGAAAGAAGGAGGACACATAGAATAAAAACATTTTCTATTATGTCAATTTTCTTGTGGCAAATAAATTCTCATGACTTTCAATAAACTAATTGGTCATACACTGTCTTTCAATCCCTGCCTCAAAATATTGTAAATTTTGCTTCCCCACCCTGTATATTTAGCAATGATTATATTGAAATTTTTGAAAAGTTTGTTTTCTTGTGGAAACATTGTGTTAACTGTAAATAGGGTTAGGCAAATTAAGTCTTTACTTCAGCCTAAACCAGTGCTTTTTAGCCTTGTGATCGGGACCCCACGTGGGGTCGCCTGAAATTTCTAGTAATTGATACAAAAAAAGTAAATAAATTACTAATAAAAATATTTTTAAATTATTCAATATGAATTTCATCATAATTAAAACACTACACATTTTTTCTAATAAAAATCAAGTTCAAATAAAATGCAGAATATAACATCTGAGAGGGCATATCTTGACTGACCCGATCATGCATTACAACCTGCCCGGACACAGTCAAAACTGGACTGAACAGAGAATGGAAAGATTTTTTCACCCGTCTGGACCCGCTAAGACATTTCCAAGAGCAAAATGTCTCCATTTTGAGTGTCTGGGGTTGCCAGAAATTTATGATGTTAAAATGGGGTCACGAGCCAAAAAAGGTTGGGAACCTCTGGCCTAAACCCTTTCAGTTGCATTGTATATGGGACAATGGATATGTTGTTTTTGTTTGTTGTTTAAAGTAATTAATGACCGAATAAACTACTACTAAACTACTAAACACTCAACAGATAGACTTGTTGTTGCCTCTATAAGAGCTGTGACCTTTTATAGAAACTTTCTCAGATGCAGACATATAGGGCTCTAAACAAATGCTGTTCGCAGAGATTATAATGGGAGGTCAGCCGAAACAAAACCTGCAAAAGCTCCATGCTCGCATTCAGTCTGTTCTCCGCACTGTCATTTCTTCAAGTGGAGAGTTCTGGTTTCAAGTTCTGAACCTGCAGGCAAAACAATGGGCAGTAAGCAACAGCTCTTATCTCAAACACACACTTTGTATTTGGTTCTCTGTTTGCTGTCACAGCTTCGCTTTGTTTACAGATAAAAAGCCGTGATAGGGGTTGGCACCTGTCAGTATGATGCTTTGACCTTTTTGATCACAGTTCTTACATTATGTACCAAGTCAGTTAGACAGAGAAAAGTGAGACACGCAAATTTGTGAATGCAAAAATAGCTTGTACTTTAATGTACTTTACTTGAGGACAAATACAAAAAAAAAAGACATACAAACAAAATGATTATTATACTAACCTCAGTCATAATTTAAGTGTTTCCTGTGAGCTTTGTTCTCTCATAATGTCTTCACTCAAGACAAAAGCTGGAGCTACATCACCCATTCCCTGAGTCTAACCTTTATTCAGTGTCTGAATAGTTAAGCATACTCTAATGGTTCATGTCCAAGTGTCTCTTAGTGTACAACATCCTACAGTAGCATAAATCATTAACCAGCCACTTTATCTTTCTCAAACCCATGACAATAGCATGGCCCCAACACTGGTCCATCTAGCAAGTGTAAGAATTTTATACACTGCTTTGTCTGTGTTTTAAACCGGATGTGCAAAAAGAAAATGACATCCTCTCATCTTCATCTCCAGCAAATACAGTACATATTTGTATTATCCTTTTAAAAGCAGTGGAAAAACATATTATTTTTCTGTTCTTGAATTGTCGCTGTACCACCTTGCATGACCTGGTCGCCCTTTTGAAAACAGGTTCCTGGTCAGCAGACAGTGACAGGTGTGGTTTTGCATACAAATAGTTCACAATAACTGTGCTGACCCACAGACGGCTTTCTTATCTGTGATATACACAAAAGCATAACAAATAAGTATGTTTTCTTTGCTTCACATTTAAAATGCTACACAATGTGCTGTCTGCCGTTTGGTAACCCCACCTGTCTTCAGCGCCTGTTTATCCTGTAGAGTCATGTGGCCTTGAAACGATCTATAAAATGCTTAAAACTCTACCAGTCTCAGTTTGACAATGTTAATGTTGAGTCACCGTTTCACATCTTGGTGGCATTAGGAGGATCATTGATATCAATAACCTCAAACCCCTGGTTGTCATGTCCATCCCTGGAGTGGTGATGGTGGCCCTTGATGTTGTGGAAACAGTAGGCGCAGTGGGCGGTGGCCACAGGGACCACCTTGGAGAAGTTTGAGAAATCGACCCTGTATTTGCCCTCTTTGCTTCTGGAGATGATGGGCAAGAAGTTGTAGCCCCACATGATCTCCTGAGGAATAAAAGAGGTTCGGACCTGGCACGAGGAGCTGGTCGACTCTGCAGTACCGTCGAGAAAAACCACCAGTTCAAACTCTTGTTTGTGGAGGGTGTCCACTGCCATCTCAAAGAAAGGGCTGCTCTTATTGATTACATGATACAGGGTGAGAGGGCAAACGAAAAAGAGGTTGTCCTTCCCAGCATCCACCATGAAGTCAATGTTCACCTGGTCCATGATGATTGTCTCTCCATCAGGTGTGATTGTTGTCCTCAGCAGCTTGCCGTAGATTTGGCTTCCTATCATAAGGGTCTTGCGGAGGTTGGCTAATCTAATTGACAGGCACAGAGTACCATTTTTGGGGCTGATGACAGCCATTTCACTAAATTTAATAGTTTTGGCTCTTTTCTTGGGTAAAGAGATTTTGGCTAGGATAACACCACACATGAAGCAGTTGATAATAGCCCCAACAAGGGACTGGATAATTATAAGGGCCACAGCACCTGGGCACAGAGGGGTAATCGCTCGCCCACCGTATCCTATAGTGGTCTGGGTTTCAAGAGAGTACAGGAAGGCAGTGGTGAGTCCGATAACATTATCAACACATGCAGTGTGGCCGTCAGGTGGGTTTTGCCATGTTAGGTCTCCATTACTGCGGGCAATCCAGTACCAAAGGAGACCGAAAATGAACCAACTAAGCGTGAAAGATCCGATGAAAAAGACAAGGACAAAACGCCACCGGATCTCAACAAAGGTGGTCCAGAAGTCAGCCAGGAATGCAAAACGTCTGCTGTATTTGATGTTTCCATATTCAATGTTGCAGCGGCCGTCTTTGGTCACCAGTCTGGTTCTACGACTCCTTCGCTCTGCCAGGTAGTTCTGGATACGTTTGCTGAGGGATCCAAACATTTTCCACAACCCAACGAACTATTAGGCAATAAGACAGAAATAAGAAAAATAATCATCAAGTAACTAATAATGGTTATGTTTATGCAACAATACACATATATAGGATTTTCAAGTGGCTTTTTTTTTATTCAGAAACAAAATGTATGCTTTCATCAGTGTGAGTACCTGTTGTACTGTATTGTATCTTCCTGTGGTAACATGGTTACACAGTGGTTTTACAGTGTATTTTTTTTAGTTCATTTTTGCATGATCTAAGCTGCTCCCTTTCCACTATAGATTTGATCCAAAATGAAGTTCCATAATCTGCTGCACTGCAATAAAGATCTGACATTAATGAGAAACAAAAGTTTCCACTGGAGCATAAAACATATGGGCTCCAAATATACCAAATAATTAGGCTCTGCGTAAGTGTCTCGACACAAGGATCATCTTTGTTTGCTGAGATTCAATGTAGAAAAAAGAAATGTGGCATTAAAATAATGTGGGCAAGCCTAGCCAGAAGGCCGGCTGCTCACAGGCATAACAATCTTTGACTTTACTCGAGCTCTGAGTTCCATAAGCCCGGTGCTTGATGGATGATAAATGGCAGTATTGGCTGTGCGGAGGTTTCCAAATGAGTATGCCCTCTGTTCTTGCCAAGTCATGCAAAGTAGCCATTTGGATCATGGCATACTTGTTAGTGAGTGTGAAGTAGTACAAAACGATCAGTGAGTTTTTGTTTTTCATCACTCGAAACATACATCCAGTAATTTTGCCAGAGGAAATCTGATAATCACACTGTGTAGCTTGTTTGCAAGCTTTAATCCTCTTGGATGCAAACCAAGGCCTTCCACACCTAGTCATTAGGTCAGCAAGTCTGTATACCCTAACAAGATAGGCACTGAAATAATTTCAGGTACTGAGTACAGTTGTACGGCCAGTAACCTCAAATTATTACTTTGCATTACAAAAAAGAAATATTTGCACCATTACTTTAAAGGTAAAAGGAACCAGGCGAGACTTGATGGTTGAGTTTGTGCTTTATTTGACTCTTATTAACCATTTGGTCCAAGCATTTTTAGAAATAGTGGATTTCTACTACCTGTTTCTCTACTTTTTTTCTGTCAAACTGAGTCATAAACTTGTCCCAAAAAAATCTAAATAAATAAATCGAGTGAATGATTCCAGAGAAAGACCCAACAGCTAAAATAAACACACCCCTCCCGTAACTGCTCCTGCAGAAGGAGATATTCAACAGAAAGTGAACTGGATTAGAATGGTTTACTCTACCATTAATGTCTGAAATTCCACTGCGCACTTTTGAAAATAAGTGTCGACAGCAATGTCTTTGTGGACCTTTTTTTCTCAAAATAGGACAGTTCAAGTTATTATTCTATTCCGGTCCATCTAAATGAGTCATCCTAAACTACTACGCATCAGAAATAATAGAAATAGTTCTTAAATTGATCAAATGTTACTGCAAAAATGATGTTTTATCTGTCTGAACTCACCTCTGTGTTTTAAGAAGATCCAAAAGATCTGAAATATCAGAGTCCAGATAAGTCGCTGTCTTGTGTCTCGTTCTCAAATTTAGGTGTGCCCTCCTGTTACAGCTGTTCAGTGACACCTGTGTGCTTTTATGCTCCTCTCCTGGTGTGGTGGAATCATCCAGGTGATGTTTACGCCCACAGACACATCAAGCGCCCCCCCTCCCTACACATGCACACACACAACACACACCCTCCCCCGGCTGTAATAAGTTGTGTTTACCCCACAGACGCCTGGCACCAAAGGTCAAACTGACCTGTATCCACCACACTTCAGTTCACTATAACCCAGGAATTTTCTGGATATACAAGTGATTTGTAGTCTTTAATATCTGATTTTTGTATATTTTATTAGTGCGTGCGTTCCGTGTACACCTCCAGGAAAATATCCGAAACCTCTATTTACTGTGCCTGTATTTTTCCGGATCTATGCACGTGATGATTTGTCTATTTTTACTGTACACACATGCACACGTCCATAAGTTTTATTACCTCTGTTTTGAGGATTTCTTTCTTTCTTTTTCTTTCTTTCTTTCTTTCTTTCTTTTTTTTTTTTTTTTTTTTTTTTTTTTTTTAACATTGCCAGCTTTTTGAATTACAAATTATATTATATCAACATCTATTATATTTTTCTATATAAATGAACAGGGGAATGATGGTGATAAAAATGGATTAAATATTTGTAACGTCTTATAACATGACATGTTTCAAACTCAAACAATATTTGATGACATCCATGCTGTCTATGGTGTAGATATTGATTATAGATGGGGATGTTACAGTGTTTTTTAATGAATTACAATATCATCAACGCTCTCTCTCCTCAAGCAAGTCAATTATTCTCTTTTTTCCCCCAAAACAACACTACAGAGAAATTTTATGATGACATACAAGGTGGTATAGAACATAAACAGGTGATGGAGTGAGGCAACAAAAGCTGGAGAAAGGAAAAAGACGATGCTCTAGATCCAAACAGATAGAGTAGAACAAGATATTGTGAACGCAGAGGGGAGAAGAGTTGTGAATTGTGACGGGCCTCATTTTTCAACTCTATTGTACAATAGCTGAAGTGACAAGAAAAGGTAGGAGTATAACCTTACATGGCATAGAAACGGTGTTCTCTGAACGCCACATTTCATTTCAACAATGCATTACTGGTGACATGCAAAATAATTAGGTTTTATTGTTTCTGTGTTTTACTAAAAGGGTGCCAAGGGTTTGGTATTTGCACGTGTTTTTCTATTCAGGAGGGCTCTTATTTCAGACATGCCTGGTGAATAGCCGCTATCACAGAGCGGGAGTGATTGTTGGGCTGGTTTTGCAAGAGCGGTGCAGACTATTTACAATTGATATGCAATCTGAGGCATTTACTGACTGTCCTTATTGTCTTTGTATGCGCATGTTTAGGATGAGCTTTTTTATACATTCAAAGCTGAAACTGAAGTCGTAATTATAATTTTTAATTAACTTTTCAAATTCTGGTTCTAACCAGTTGAAATAAAACACTTCATTTCCATGAATTTAAGTGGCCGGGCAAGTATTTTAACTGATACCGCGTTTCGGCCTTTTTAAGTCTGTTAACACCTGAATGAGCTTTTAAACCTTTTAAAGCTGCTGACAATTTGTAGAACCAGTTCTAGGTCATTTCTCATTACCTTTATCTGTGACCCAGAATATACTGTAGTTCATGCATGCCACCACTTTAACCAATAAAGACCCAGTGCTACTTTTATGTAACTTACCAAATGAATTTTTCTCTCTAACCTTTGTTAAATGATTTATCTCCATTTATTATAATATTATCCTCTGTATTTAGTGTTTTTCCATAAAAATCTGGTATTTTCCTGTATTTATTTTGGTGATAATATGGATGTTCATAAAAACTCAGATTAACCCATAAAGACCCAAGCAACCACCATTGAACAAAGTTGTCTTCTGATCAAAAATGTTTTAGAATTGTTGGTCCATTAATCCTATCAATACATATAAATAATTGGTGTAGAATACAGTTTGTCATCTTTTCATGGTCATCAGATTTTACCCATTTGGACGTTCATAGGCTCTATAGTGAACGTGGAAACACCGTCATCTTCTACAACATTGATTCACCAGTAAAATCCATGGAGATGGATCAATGACAGTGGATGGAGACATTTGGTTTATGTTCAGTTGTTGATATCTTTGTTGAAAAAGTCACGTTTTCTTCCATTTTCTCTGTTTTTTAATATAATACACCTCAACTTTTTTTTAATGTTTTTAATGAACATTTATATGATCTGTGAATTAAATATAGGAAAATACATGATTGTCACAGAAAAAATGCAAAATTCTGAAGATTATATTACAACACATGGTGATATATCATTTTAAAAATGTTAAATAGAAAGAAAAAATCATTTGGAAACTGTCATAAAAGTAGCACTGGGTCTTTATGGGTTAAAGCTGAAGGTTATTTACATTTTATATTTATGCATTTGGCAGACACTTTTATCCAAAGCGACGGCCAAATACCCAATAACCCTGTATCCAAAGAGTTACATCAGAAACACAGAAAAGTGAAGAAAAAGAGACTTTTTCAGAAAAAATATCAACAAGTGACTGTAAAAACAAGTGTGTATAACCACTCTCATTTATCCAACTCCATGGGTTTTACTGGTGAATCAGTGTTGTAGACGATGACGGTGTTTCCATGGTAACTCTGAACGTCCAAATGGATCATATCTGATGACCATGAAAAGATGACAAACTGTATTTTACACCAATTATTTACATGTATTGATAGGATTAGTGGTTCAGAAATGAGTAAACATTTCACATCAGTACATGGTTTTGGTTGCTTTGGTCTTTATGGGTTGAAGGAAAATTAAAATTTGTTGTTGATTTTGGGAAGAAAAATTATTCTTCACACAACAAACAAGAGGGAGAGCTCATGATCTACTGCACTGAACAAAGTAAAATATGAGGAAAATTAAAAACTCAGCCATTCGTGACGTTTTGGATGCCACATGACAAATATAGAATTTCACATTTTACACTTGGTGCACATTGACATCTCCGCAATTAAATCTGCTTCGATTGCTTTTATCTTCATAGTGTTTTATCCTTCAGTTAAGAAGCTCACACATCAAATTACATCCTCTTTTCCCAGCGCATTGTGGAGATACTGCCCGTGGCATTTGGGAGACCCTATGTCCCAAAGGAAGTTATACCTGAGTGTTAAATTTTACAGCTTGTGCACTGTGAGAGGTGACCATTAGTAAAGCTTCTCTGTTCGCTTTTGTAGTTCATCATTCTTTTTTTTTTTTTTTTTTTTTTTTTTTTTTAAATTGAACAATGAACAATTGACGAGTATGTATACACAATACTACATCATAGTAGGATAAAAAAAATAGTCACATTTCACAAAATATTTAACATTTTCAATATACAGATTCAAATGTAAGTTAAAAATAATAATAATAACAATAATAATAAAATAAAATTTAATAAAAAAAATAATGACAATAAATCAAAATAAAAAAGGTCGAGGTATAAAAATAGAAATTATATAAATTAAACAGGATTATATACTTGACAGTCTTTATTTTACTTGCTTTAGGGTTTATAATGTTCTTCAAATTATCTAAATAGTTGAAAAAAGTGATTTAAAAACAATAATATAAGGATGTTGGTGTGCAAATTTAGTGCAATGAATGTGAAATTTGGCAAATATTATTAAAAGGTTGAGGATAGATGTTTTTTCTGGATTTATTTTATCAATTTGTGAAAGGCCAAATAAAACATGCTGAAAGTGGAAATTTACATGAAGGGTCAGTTTTGGTTTTTAGTTCATCATTCTTGTTGATAACATTTTGGAGACACTAGTCGCTTTTCCATTGGACATCTGCGCAAAACTTTAGAGATATGTACTAAATGTCAAAAAAACAGAAGTGCGTAATGTCGGTTTTTCCATTAAATCACAAATGTGATGATTTGTTTATTTATTATCACGAGATGACATGAGAAGTCATTCTATAAACATGGCGACGAACATAAATATGGTGTTGATTTACAGATATATTCATTATTAGGGGTGTGTATTGGCAAGAATCTGGCGATATGATACAAATCACAATACTAGGATCACGATACGATATATCACGATATATCATGATACTGTTAAAAAGGCAATTTTTTTTGTTTGTTTCTTTGTTTAAACGATTATTTCCTTGAAGAACTGAATTACACCAGAAATATGTACAAATACTAAACACATTTTTATTTGATCAGAACAGGATCTAATGTTATATCACAAAATTTTCCTGTGTTCAAACTTAAATTATGTTTTACAGACATTGCAGTTTAAGATCCTGTTCAAATGTTCCCATTCTATTAGTTCATAACTAACATCAGAACATTATTTTTGTGCAATCCCAACAAAGGAACTAACATTATTAAATAAAAGAGTGTTAAATAATAATAAATAAAATATAAACACAAAAGAAAAACAAAAAAACAAAAATGAACCTCCACAATATCTGCATTTGAATAAATACCTAAAAATATCGATACAGTACTTTCTAATATCGATACAGTATTGTGAAATGGCATATCACGATATATTGCAGAACCGATATTTCGTACACCTCTGTTCATTATTATTACATATTACCCCTCTATCTTGTACTAAATTAAAAAATGATTAGGTTTCCTAGTGTGTCCACACATACCGCGACATGTTTCTTCTTCTTCTTCGCTTGTTGTAACGTTCCGTCAACATCCATTTTTTTAATTCACCTGACTTTAGTTGTGAAAAACGGTCTTTCCAATTGCAGGTTTGTGTGATATAACATCTGCGCTACGCCCAAAAAACCACCTCTTGACAGTGCAAAAACTTTTAATCGAAAAATGAGACTTTTGACGAAACTGTTGTTTTTCTATTAGGTAAATTTTTATGTGCAAGTTATATTTGCGCAATTTGAGGGTCAATGGAAAAGCAACTAATGACATCACATTTGGAAAACCTTTGGGAAGTTCTACCCAAGTTATATCCTTCTTCTTCTTCTTATCATTATTATTATTATTATTATTACTAGCGGCATTGTACCCGTGGTGCCATTGTACGATAGCATGAGAGGCTAATCGCCCAGCATACCTGACAACATTTGAATACAGTCATACAATTGTGGCTAGTAGATAGTCAGGTAATGTTTCTATTCATTTAGCGAGTTTCAAGGCGATCATACCTGTGAAGGCTGAGAAAATCCGTACAAATGCCCTCCTGTGCTGCAACATCGATCGGACAGACACAGAACGTGCATCATATAGTACGATTATTATTATTATTATTATTATTATTATTATTATTATTATTATTATTATTATTATTATCATTATTATTATTATCATTTTTATGTAGTTATTCATTTATTTTAATATAGATTTCACTATTTTCCCCTGTATCTGATCAGAGTACAGAGAACATCATATATTGCACATATTGTAAAACCGTCCTATGAGGGTTGATTTGATTGATGATGATCCATTTCGTGAATTGACTTGAATTGATCCAAAGTGTTTCCAGGTAACAAATCACAGCATTAAACATCATTTCAACAGAACTGCTATTGACTACTAATTAATTACATATTATTACTACATTATCTATCATTTACCACCCTACTCCCCTACTATCATGTTATTACCAAGCTGTTCTGTAAATTGCTACTGGAGATGTCATAGACTTTACCTTTAAGGATTGCAGTGCTTTCTTTAAGTCTCAAGAAACCCACTGGAGACTTTTGTCCTTTTATTCTATGCTTATTTCACACCATTGCAATCAAAATTAACTGAGCATTGGAGTGCAACTTTTTAATTAATCATGAGTGATTTTATTTGATAGTAATGAATCCTTTTGTTTTGTTTTTTTTTTCTTTCTTTTGCCTTTTAAATATGTGAGTCGGACATGCTTTGGTAAACCTCACACTGCTTCAGTATTCATTACAGGGTTTCAGCCCAGATTCTATGATGTGAATAGGCCTATATGGATGCATGAAAGATGAGAGAAGTGAGAGTGAGGGGGTGGGGCACTGATAACAACCACTTAGCTGGCTCAGTCAACATTTTATTGATTATTCATATTCCATTTCCGCTTTTTTAATGAGGAAAAATGTGGTAAATGCCAGGTTTTTCAGTTGTAAAATAAGCTATATGCTAGATAAGTATTAAAAATAACAAAAACAGCAAAACATCCTTCCAAAATGCTCTTTATTATCATACTTTATTGTCATTATGCATTAGAACAGTTTTGCTATGAGATATGTGAAGCCTTTGAGATCTGATTTTGCTGAGATGACTGCATGAATATGAACTCAAAATCCTCAGAAGGAAATTTTTTTTTTGTATTTTTATTTATCTTTATTTATATATTAATTCTTTACATGGAGATTCTGTATACCAGGGGTGTCAAACTCATTTTAGTTCAGGGGCCATATCCCCCCAGTATGATCTGAAGTGGGCCGGACCAGTGAATTAATAACATAATAATATATAAATAATGCCAACTCCAAACATTTCAATGTGTTTTATTGTGAAAAAAGTAAAATTACATTATGGAATCGTTTACATCTATAAACTGTCCTTCTAAAATGTAAAATAACATGAACAACCAGGAAAAAACTTAAATTTATTAAGAAAAATAAGTGCAATTTTAACTCCATTCTGCCTCTGCTTATCATTTGTAAAGAGATCACAATGGATCTGCAAATTTACAAAATATTTTAATAACAGGCAGAATATTAGTAAAATTGCACTTACTTCTCTTAACACATTTCTACTTTTTCATATTTTTTGGGAAAGGCTAGTTTGTAAATTTACACATTTTCATGTCATTTCACTTTTTTTACACTAAAACAGAGGGAAAATTTGGAATTGTCATTATTTGTAGGTTTTTATGGTTGTATTTTACTGATCCGACCCATTTCAGACTAAAGTAGGGCTTTATATGGGCCCTAAAGTCAAAGGATTGACTGTTAATATCATGAGTGTAATTTTTATATTTCACAAATTCATCCCACGGGCCAGATTTGGCCCCCGGGCCGCATGTTTGACACCTGTGCTGTATACCAAGACAATGATGAGCTGCTGTCAATGTTTTTGTTTTTTTGTTTTTTTACACCCACTCTCTGGATGTGTATAGTTTGTGTATTTGTCTGATTTTTTAAATGTGTGAAAAAAAATCTAAATTCTTGCAATAAAAAGAGAATTTAAAAAAAAAAAAAAAAAAAAGAACAGTTTTGCTAGATATTTACAGGATGCACAGTGCAGACATTTGCGATCAGTTGTGACTGTAAAGAGGGTCTGTGCATTCTGTATTCCACTACTGATGCCTTTGGGTGTAATGTGCATATCAAAAAGAGTCAATAGAGAAGGACTTTGCCTGGAGGGTCTGAGGAAGGTACAAAGATGAGACGCAAGGCAAGCAGGGTTTGTGGGGATTTTCCAATGCAGGGCTAAAACCTTGATTGCTGGTGATATTCATCAAAATTAATGGATTAGTCTTTTTTTATTGCACCATAATTCATCTTTTCATAACCACAGTTGCTCTTTAAGATTGGAATAACCTATTTCATCCTCTTGAGCAGATGGCAAAGATCTGACAGCAATATGTAGGCAATGGAGTGTAAGATGAAAAGCATTTAAAATACAGTCGAGTGAGCGAGATGTGTTGTGTTGGGCTGTGAAGCAATGCATCATGGGTTGTTTTTCTCTTCTGTTTTTCATGATATTATTTTATTTTGTTTAATCTCAATATTATTAATTCAGTGGACTTCAGTTTCCTGTCCTCTACTGCATTAGTCATCTTCGAATTGGATGTCCCCACGGTGTAGGGCATTGCATTTCATCCTTTTCCCACAGTCCAGGCCATATCACATTATGATTCTGTCCTTTCTTCAAGTTGCACACCCTCCACTAAAAGGGCTTCAGCCTGATTAAGCAGATCAACCTAATCAATAAAAGGCAAAGCGGGGACTTTAAGTTACTCGCAGCCCCCTGTTAAAAGCTTAAACTCACACCTTTCATTCAACTTTCTCTCACTTTCCAGCACAATACTAAGGTGTGGCTGTTGACGTGTGGAATGAGCGTGAATTTGGTTTTCTACAATGTGAAGCGAGACCTAGTTACAAAATCCACATGAGAACACAAAACTATTGTACCACTCAAGGGATTATATGTTTCTAAAGCTGTGGATACCACTACACCGCAATTATCACATTCTACGTAGACTCTCAGTTGGCAATATGGACGCTCCAGTGGGTTTTTTTATATTCTAAGTAAAAATCTTACACAGAATAATCTCAGCTTTTCTCTGGTTTATAGTGACAGCCTGGCAGTGTTTCCCTACAGACTATATTTAAACCCACTTTGAGGAGAAGTTACACTTGAATATTAAACCTTACACATGAATTTTTTGGAGCTAGTGAGCACCTGGTATCGCAAAATCCTTCTGCCTAGAGGGATGCTCAGAAGATACAAGACTTTATCTCTCAGCAGGAATTCAAACTGACAGCAATTCCCCCACAGACGAACACATAGCCATTAAATGGGTGTCAAAGGTTTTTGACACTGATATGGACTGAAACAACTGTAGACTCTAGAGGGGAAAAAGATGTACAGCAGTGGGCAAAGGGCTGAGGAAATCAGGAGGTGGGTATATATTTAATATACACACTGACCCTCTATACCTGTGTTTTTCAACCTTGGGGTCAGGATCCCATGTGGGGTCCCCTGGAGTTCAAATGGGGTCGCCTGAAATTTCTAGTAATTGGTAAAAAAAAAAAAAAAAAAAAAGTACTAATAAAAAATATATGGTGAGTTGAGAGAGACAATCATAATACATAAAAGACATGACAAAGTCTGAAGCTGAAACTGAAGCACTGTGGTACTGTTTATCTTTCAAATGTTCATTGTGGTCGGTTTCAGATGCTGCAGCTCTTTCATAATTCATAGTTTGAGTTATTGGTTTTTCTATATTAACTGTCAGCCTTTTAAATCCAAGCTGGACTGACTGTACATATCCTGACCAAGGAAAATAAAATTCTCATTTTGTGCAGTAATCTACACCTGGCTTTTCTGCCTCCGTCCAAAATAATATACATTATATAGACTAAATGTCATTTAAAATGTATGTTTATTTGCAACATAGTATAGTAAACTATTACATGATCAAAAACAAATTATTTTGAGCAAAAAGAAAAGTCTCTGTTTTGAATGTGTGGGGTCGCCAGAAATTTGTGATGTTAAAATGGGGTCACGACACGAGCCTAAAAAAGGTTGTGAACCACTGCTCTATACTCAAAAAAATGTATAATACTGTATTACAGATCTATTACAAATTTAAAAAAGAAAGCAAATTCCTCAGACAAATAACAAAACAGCATAAAATCCTGTTTTATTTTATATTTACTCCAGGTAAAGCTGTCACTTTATGCATTCAGTAATCATGCAATATCAAAGATCAAATTTAAAGATTTCTAAAATACATTAGATGTGCAATATATCCAAGTGCAACAGAAAAATCAGTAGACAGAACTTGAGTTCATTTATTTTGGAAAACCCCTATGACTGCAGTAACTACAACATCCAATTGTTTGACTTATTCACAGCACACACCAGTGGTCAATGGATTCATTTTAGTTGCTGCTATACCACATTCTTCCACAGGGTGTCGCTGTGTCTGGACTGTGTTGGAATCTGCAGATATTTAGATTAAAAGAAACTTTAATGCTGACTGGTGCTGACTTATATACATATATATATATATATATATATATATATATATATATATATATATATATATATATATATATATATATATATATATATATAAATAAGACCCTTATATTAAGATATTTTAATGTAATTTAATGTAACCAATTTTTGTTTTTGCTATTATTATATATCAATGCTTTTAAAATGTTATTGTGCTACTAATAACTAGGTTGTTTTTCTCTCAAAAAGGACATAGGGTTATACCCATGTCACTCACCATCTATTATTACTGTCAGTATTAAAGAAATGCATTAATTTCATTATTTATTCTGCACTGTACTGAAGTATTTGGGTATTCCACTGATACTTGAGTGTAAAAGAGAAGAACGTGGTACAGTATTTTTAAATAATGTATTCACATATAACAAGCAGAGAGCCGCACTGTAGATCTTCACACTCGGATAATTCATAATTTAAACCATAATAGATGTACTCATCCCCTTAAGTTAAGCCTCCGTTTAGATGATTCCACACAAAGATAAAAAAATAAAATAAAATAAGGGCTGTGTTTAGTTCTTATGCTACTAAGTCTATTTCTCCCATTTTTCTTTACTTCCAAATTTTGGGACAGTTGTCTTTTGGATCAATATATTTACACAGATATTTTTTTTCAAAAAAATAAAAGCTGTACCATCTTGAGCAGATAGATTGTTGAATAATTTACACATTTTCCATTGCAAACATACCTTGCCTCATCATGCATTCACTAGTACTGTATGTTATTAAATGCTGGCCTCTAGCTTTGCTCTTTGTGTTTCACACTTTGCAACACTGGCACTTGATTGAACAGTTAAATATTTTACATATAACCACATAACTACGTGCCTTATCGGCAGCTTCGACTGCAGCATCACATCTGAAACTATGACACTTTCATGCTACTTCTACCCACTTGCTTATCTTGGCTTTTGCATTGAAGTGTTTGCCTGTTTGTTTTCCATCCCTTATGCATGTAAGTGTTCATGGTATGTTATGTGGATTATGTATATTTTATGTCTTCATGCTGTATAAATCTGATTAACTTAGAATCTACACTTACTATTAATAAAACCTGTTCTACACACATGCCAGACACTGAACTGTCTCCATTATATAATATGTTTATTTGGATTGTGTTCCATTTGCTTCTCCTGATCCTCCTTGTTCATCACAAGGCTGTAAGCTTTTACAAAAAGATCAATCAGCGCTAATGAAACCTGGGAGATTGTGAGGGAAAGCAACAAAGCCAAAGATGCGCTGGTTAGGTGAGAACTAAGATAGGGGGGGGGTGTAGGGTTGTAAAAAAGATTACCAGAGTCAAAAGCGCAGAAAAGGATTAAGAAAAATGACACTTCCTACTCAGCTTCTCAATCCATGCAAGGAAGAACTAATTCCATTTTCCTCAGCCATAACCTCTGAAAAGATCATTACTTCACCTGAAGACCGTGGTATAGCGACACACACTATTGACCGTGGACTGCTGAGGACAAATCAGAGTTTAAGTCCTCTTATGTGGAAGTATTTTGACCAATAATACTGCCATTTTGCCCAAACTGTTTCAGCAGGAACAACAAATTAATTATTCACATCACATATTACCCCTTTACGCTCTATTCTGTTCGTATAGATTTCAATTTACATGCTGCATGAGATGCATATTTATTTTTCAGTCTGCAGGAAGAGTACCAAATATAGAACATTCCCACAGTGAACACAGAAGATACAGATCATTTTATTTCATATGGAAATGTCTGCATTGATGAATAATAAATCCTTCTCAGAACATATGTGGCATATAACCATAGTGCCATTAGTAACTGGAACATATATTTTATTAAAAGGCCATCGAAGGGGCATTACGATGTGTTACCGAGATCTATTAAATTGAATGCAAATTGATCTGCACTATATACAAGTTCACTAATAGTAATAATGAGTGGGACAACAGTCTTTATTAATGTGTGACGTGCGATTAATGTGAAATACGGCCAACTGAATGGATTTTTCACATGATGAACACCGGAGGCAGCAAGGTAGAGGGGCTAAGCTTTGATCAATGCCGGCGTAACCTCAGGAGGGGAAATAATTACACATGACCTGGATCTCAACAGCCAGGAGCTACTGTGGAATTATCAATATACAGGAGTAGCGGTACCAAAGGACTTGAGTTTTTATACTGTAGTTAAGATCATCATCATTCCATGTGCACTGCTGAGATTAGCGCCTCCACCTTGGGAATGAGTTGGAGCATGGCTGAAAATTCATACCCCTCAGCCAAATCCCAAGCTTCTCATTATTGTAGCCTCAATCCTTGATGTTCCATAATCCGTTGTCATTGGTTCCTCATGTGGTCAAGTCACGGGGAAAAGAAGACGTATCTCGTAGCAATCTGACTGTGCCCCTCCAACTCAGCAGGGGGTTACACACAGGAACAAAGAGCGCTGCAGTGATAAATCTCCTCCAAAAACTCCAGTGTAAAAACGTTGGATGAAGACATCTCATAGCAACATCGTAGCTGCCTGCGCCTCTCCTCCCCCCACTTATCATCATCTCACTATCATTCTCTGTCTTGTGCTCACTCTCATTACTCCTCCTCTCTCAGTCTACAGTCAATTTTGCCTTTGCCGTACAGATAACGTCTCAATATCAAGTGTCTATCCGTCGTCTCTGTCTTTATGTCCTCTCATGAGAGCTCACTAGTCCGGCATTGATCACACACTTTCCTGTATATCCCAATGGCCATTACCAAGCAGAACGCATGGAGAATAAATGAGCCCACGCTGCTTAACACCAAGACTGACTTACACCTTATCATCATACTGGTGCAGAGGTTATTTGGTCAAGTTCAGATGATTCAGAAGGCATGATGAATGTACTAGACGGCTGTTTCAAAATACTCTCCTGAGCTTTCTTGGTTAAAATGCCCTTATAACCTTTCCCTAACTGCATTTCCCTTACACTTTGCTCCTCATCCTACCCCCCCCCCCCACCACCACCACCACCACCACCACCACCTCCTCTTGTGTACTTTGTTGTACCTTTTCTGCTCTTTCTTTGTCTTGCCCTGTGTGTATTTTTTTCTAAGATCATTTTCTCTTCTTCTACTTTATATATCTCTCTAACCCTTGGGGCATTCTCTTCAACTGCAGTTTTAGTGCAATTGATTATACCATACTCCTCTTCACCATTGCTCTTTCCCTGTCTCTGCCCCCAGCATACATCAACCACACACAGATACACATCTCTCTTTTCCTACTTCTCACTGTACCACTGTACTTTTTTTTTTTTTTTTTTCTGAGCATATCTTCCTACCTTTGCAGCAGACTGAAACAAGCCATGTGGTAGATGCACACACACATACACAAACACACACACACACACACACAAATATACGCGCACTGAATAGTCTAGTGCAAACAGGCAATAACACATACACTCTCATAATAGGCAAATCCTGTGAGACAAGAGGTCCAATCTGTGTTTAGAAGTGAGAGGAGAGGAGCATTCAAGAGAGAGCACACGCAATTTTACATCCTTTCCATCTCTTCTCTCACCCACTCTGTGTCTGCCTTCCTCTCTCTCTCTCTCTCTCTCTCTCTCTCTCTCTCTCCCTCTCTCTCTCTCCTCCTCTCCCTCAGACACACATACACACACACGTGCAAAGGCAGACCCCCCTCTCACACAGGAGTAGATAGAGAGCGGTGAAGAGCAGAAGGAGCTGGGTGGCAAGGAGAGAGACAGGAGGGCTGTTGTTGATTGAACAAAGCCAGGAAAGGAGTGCGCAGTCCTGGGGAGAACAGCAGCTGTGAAATGCCTCGGAGGGAGCCTGCCAGCTACTCCTGCAGAGACCTGAAGGTAAGCCTTGTGCACCGCTGATGAAGAGAAGCAGAGGAAGAGACAGAGAGAGGGGGGGTGGGGGGGTTGGGGGGTGGCAAAAGAGGAGAGGGGAGGCTTTAAAGCCACCGATGCATGGTACAAATGTGGATCTACGTCCAAGCTGCCTCCTCTCAATTTGTCTACGGATGGCAGTACATGCTGTGATTGCATTATGTGTTTCATTACACCACAAATCCCATCTGGAGTGGCTTGCCTGATAAAAAAGTGAGAGTGAAGACAGCCAGTGTAGATAGAAACAGATAGACAATGACAGCAGCAGAAGATGTGATTTGGAAATGCAAGACACTTCATGAACAAGCAAGGAAAAGGAAAGTGGTGATGGCAAAAGTGCATCCTTTCTCATGCCCATGCCATCCTGCTTTATCAGCTTGAGCCTTTTTCATCATATCTATCCGCCGTCATCTTATTACTGTTACTACTGCAGGGATCCATTGATCATCACCATGCACCTCCTTGCCCTCATGGCGAGGACAGGAATCAAAAAGGCAATAGATTTCTCTGACGCAAGCACAGAAAAGCCTGTAAACACTCCTGCTGTTTGTGCCTACTCGTGTGCTGTGCTTTAGTTCTCTCAGTGCAATGCAGGAGTTTTACAAGCGCAGCAGCAGGGGCTAACCCACAGCCAATGTGTATCTGTGTGTACTGTAAGTGCATGTGTGTGGGGGGAAAGGGGGTCTTGTACCAAAGACGCACAGCGCAGCATGTTTCTGCTCTGACACATCTTTATATGTTCAACAAAAGCAGAAGATAAAGCGGCGGACATGGGGTAGTGATAGCTGTTGGCAGTGTTTTCATGAATATTGTAGGCTACACCAAAAGCATTGAGGGAAAATCATTTATATTGATTCCCTTGAAACACTCTCTCTGGGTTGAGGATTAGGGCTGCTTGGTTTAATGTCTGATGTACACTACTAGCTCCAGTTCATTGCACTCTGCAGGACACACATCTCAAGAGTTGTTGCTGTAAAACTTTGATGACAATGCAGCTGGCTTAGCAGCTACATTAATCGAAGCGGGTTTTCCCAAACCTCCTGTCCTCCGTATTGCGTATTCAGGGAATGTAAAGACAATGTTAAGATGGTATGTGTTATAATTATTTTAGTAACCTTTCTCTGACACAGCCTAAGTACCAGCCACAGTAACATTATTACGCTACGTTATCAACAGTATAGAGTAGTTGTAGCAATTTCTTTGAAACACAACCTACCTAACTGTCATATTTCTGGCCACTTATATCACTATAATCTCCTATGACCCAGCTCACAGCCGGTTGAGCGGTGATTGTCTATTTAAACTAAAGGCAAGCGCAAATAGAAGAGATATAATGGTTGTGATGGGTGGCCTTTTGACCTTATTATCAGCGCCATCATTGAAGATGCAACTCAGCACTGTGTACTTCACACTGAGCTCCTGTTCACTTATTATACATGTCTTCATCTTGCTAACAAGTGGCCAAAAGAGGGCAAAGGACAGATATAATGCTCAGCAGGCTCTAAGGAGACTCTCAAAAGAGAAGACACTGTGAGTAATTAATTGGATCTGTTTATTTAGTCAAGACTGTGTGTCTCTAGGGGATGTTAGGAAAGCTCAGTTTTTCAAGCAGATCCACATTCTCTAATACCGCAGCAGCGCATTTGTGTCAAGAGCTTAGCCAAGCGTGAAGATTTTTTTAGTATTTAGTGCCCTGGAAAATGTGTGTATGTCAGAATACTGCATAAAAACCCAGTATTTTATAGGACAGCTGATAGGCTTACATGCAGATGCCTTATTTATATAACATTACTATATATTATGACTTCACTCTAGTTTGCGTTTCGAAAAAAATAAAACTTTTTGTGTAATTTAAATGCATAGCCATGCACTTACACAGTTGTATATCAAGTATATCAATACAGTCCACTCTCTATTTGTGATAAACAGATAAGAAGCATAACATTTTCAGCACAACTTAACAAACCTCCAAGGAAAATAATTCTGTATTGTTTGTGTGTCCATAAATCTTTGACTGATACAAATTCAAATTCAAGCAAAAACTGTTTTTAAGTGCTTACGGTCATCTCATCATACATATATTTTTCCCACCAATCTGTCAGGCAAGTTAATACAGCACATGGAGCTGCCGCTGTAACCTACAGAGAATGCAGCACAACAAACCTTCACCTTCTCTTTGGCAGACAGATGACTGTTTTTAGAGATCATCTCTTTGTTCTCTAATTGTCTGTTTGCACAGCACACCTATACTAACAACATGAAAGCAAAGATGCATGTGCACAAACATCTCATGCTGGATAAGAACAGAAAATACAATATGGTGCTTCAAGGGTGTTTGATGTAGCTGGAGCTGGATGATGTATGTATAAATTTAACAGGCAAATAAGTGAAAACAACAGATTCAGGTCACTTTGCCCTTAATGACGTGGACTGCAACATTATTTATACTCTTGGGCCTTTTTTTTTAAGGAATAACATTTATGCAGTTTGACTATATGATTACCCAAGGAAAGATTATTTGCTTTAATCTCCTTTAGATTATATTTTGACAATTGAAAAGGTTTTCCTCCATAAATCCCATGTCCAGGTTAACTGATTTTCAATGAGTACAGGAGAATCTTCATAATGGCCAGCATTCTTATCTGACAGCAGCAGCTTAGGTGAAATGAAAGTTTTACAGGGTCTCCTGCTACTGGCTTAGCCAGTGGGGCTCAAATAGCCTTCATCTGAAGTTGTTTTAATAGAGAATCCTTTATACTATGAGAACTCTTTTGTTCAGAATGGTAGGCGACAGCAGGGACGTTCTGCATTTATACACTATTGTTCATGTAGTAGATTACACCACTCGCTGTGTTAATTTGCTCAGGCTCTTATATTATCGAGTAACAGAACCTAAGAATAATGGACACTTTAATTGCATGCATTTTTTCCAAATACTTAAAATGAAACTTCCTCTCACTAATGCAGGGACACATATACTAAACTGAAGGGAAATCTACCCGCAATTAAAAAACAAATGCTGAAGATATATAAAACACACATGCCTCATTGTAACTATTTGAAAATGAAACACCCAGAGCCAATACTGGTTATCACTGCGGTACCATTAAGCTGTAGGATGAGAACATGTAAATGTCACCTTTCCGGCCTCTACTGCATCTGCAAGGACTTTTTCAGGTTTTACGTAAGCACATGTGAGCATCCATCACCCAGAGGAATCACATCTCTGTGCATTTGCAGCTCATTAACATGGATGAAAAATGAGAGACTGTATGGTTAGTACGGACAGTTTGTTTTTGGTTCTTTAAATGTTTTATATTAATAATGCTTTTTCTGCACGATATCACCCATTGCAGTAGCAGAGGTTACAGCTCATCACACAAGGATATAGTATTGTTAAAAAGTGCAGAGGTGCAGAAGATTTTCTTTGTTATTCCATTGCTTTATGAAAGTCATCTGAGAATTTATAACAAGAAACTGTGAACTCATAATCGCATTTTATTCTGACCTGGTATGTGCTGACTATAGGGAAGGAGGCTCCTCAAAGGGACAAGCACGGGGACACAGTCAACCATGTCAGGAATTCCAATCAAAACCATTTGACCTTTGGCTCCTCCAGCATTCACCGTGCACTGGCCGGCTCTGCAGCCCCGCCCCTCACCGCTCTCTTCCTGTCATGCTCCCACCATCCACCCATCCTCCCCTGCTCTCTACATAGGGGTGAAGCAGAGGGGTAATGAATCACATGCAGTATAGTAAAAATCAAATTTACAGATTACATTTGATGCATACAAATTACATAAGTGGCTTGATTTTTTTCCCCCTAGCTCTATTGTAAAATAATACTGCATATACAGCATGTTGTGCTACACACATTATTCATTCACACATACTTCCATCTTATTCCAATGGTCATATGTTTAGCCTTTGTTCTTTATGGCTAAGATGGAGTAGTGACATAGGGAATCTGGGATCTAAGCCGTAAATCACAACGAAAGCCTGACAGAAAAGCCTGATAGGAAAAAGAAACAGGGTATTGAGAAGCATGCCCACCCAACGTACCATATCTTACATCTCTCCCTCCCTCTGTGTCATGTTTTAGGCTAACATGGTTGAAGAGGGTGTTATTTGGCCCCGGTAGGTGTTGGGTTTTAATCCCATCCAAGCTCCACTCAGCAGCAACATGAAGTCAACTATGATGACTCAAAAGTGATCTGAAACGGGCATCAACGCTGGCTATTCTTGGCTTGTGTAACTGCACTTTTTTTTTCTAAGGGTGTGCGCGAAATGTACTGTAAGAAGGACGTTAAATGAGAGCAACAGAGAAGTACGAAGTGTGTGTTAGAGAGAGAGAGAGAGAGAGTGAGAGAGAGTTGGATGTATCATTAGGGAATGTGTGAGTGTGAATCAAATGTCTTGGTGCTGCAGTGTCACTCCAGAGAAGGTTATCCATGAGAAGGACATAACTGGATACACTCAGCTCTCTATCGGCCATAATGGGAAAAGGGGCGGGAGGGTTGGTATGAAGTTTGTGTGTGTATGTGAGTGCGCTGGGCCTGAAGCCAAACGCGCTGGGGACGTTTTTAGTCATTTGACCCCCCCGACCTCAAAGTGTCATAAGTGAGCAGCGATAGAGATGAATCCATGTTATTTTACGGGCCAGCCTTTGCCTTGGACATAATCATGACATGTCCAGTAACCACAGCTCTTCGCTTTCACTTAAGGGTAGGAGTGAGAGACGGCAGAGAATCAAGGAGAAAGTCCTAGCGCTGCCATGGCGAAGAAACACAGATTACAGATGAGCTGAAATGGCCCCGCAACTGTTGGTTTCTGCAAATGACTACGGTCGTTATTTTAATATTTAAAAGAAAGATAAGGTCTGTTTGAATTTTTCTTTTTCCACTTTCTCTTGCATTTTTTTTTTCTTGCGTCAGCACAGTTTGCAGTAGTTGATGAAGTGACAGAAAACTGCAAGCTATGACCTGAAAATCTATGGATGAGTGCCCACTAATAGTCAAATTTGTATTGTAAACTAGAGGATACAGCTGAGTTTGCAACATCTCACTGCCATTTGCAACCTTGTCAAGCTCAGCAGTAGAGTTTCAACAAAACAGAGGGACTGTACAATGTAAGAACTAATCCCAGGTGAATGCTTTATCTATTGAAAGGTTACTGATGTGCATGTTAGATATAATAAGACAGAACTTGCAGATTTACCCTTCCAGAAAAGCTAAGAATTTGAGGTTATGAAGCGTGTACCCAACTCAAGACAAGAAGCATTCTCAGCATGTCTGTTTGTGCAAAATAAGCGCATCTTAAGCAAGAAAGTATTTCTCAACACACAAGGAAAAAACCAAACTGATTACCTGGGGATAATGGGAAATAAAATTGCAGTTCAAAGAATGAGCCATTTTAAAACCAACCAAATATGTTGATCAAGTGAGAGTTATAATTCAGGTAATTGATCTGTTGCAGGGGTCTTAATGGAATAGGGATAAATATTAATGAAAACCTTGTCTTTGCTCATCTCCAAGGAACCTTTTTTTGCCTTTCGCAGCTGCGCACAAAGCTGACAACGTGAATTTCTGAAGTTCTGAAGACATAAACCTCAAAGCCTGCGTTAGTACAATATGAACCCTTTAGGGAAAAATTATAGAGCTTGGTTAGAAGGTTAGAAGCAAAAACAGACACATTTAGTAGTGGTGTGTACAGATTATTGTTTACAGCCTGCAGCATCAGCAAATACAGAAAATATATGTACTTTAGATATCCCTGAGGAAGCAGGTTCCCCAGTTTACTAGCACTCCTTTCCTCTAAGCACAACAGATGAGTGCTCTTGTTATCAGGACACAAACACAATTCAGCCAGAGCATTCTGTCACTCTCACAGTAACAAGATAAATGCTTGTTACCCTCTTAAAGCGCCAAGATAAAACACCCCAGCTGGGATCCATGTTCAAACACCTCTCATTTGGGCTCGTTGAGTCTGTTGATGAGAACACACACTGCAATCACGGTCTCGCTGAAAATACGCAAAGGCCTAGAGTTCACAAACATCCAGGTAGTCTTGTTTAATTCATAAGGACCTAAAATGAGTCACAAAGTAAGACCTTACAACCTTTTTAATGTATTCAGTGAGGCTTTTCAGAAGCTTTGTGTGTGTCTCATACCTCAGCTGTCCGTCTGTCTGTCGTTTTCCCTGCTCAGATGCCCGTCACGTCACTCTGCCCTTTGCTTTAGACCATCAATGTCAACACCACGTTCCTATGTGGCTCTGATTTCTGACGTGGCTTCCTCACTTCTCCATGATTGCCTATGAATTTCTCCCCTCACTTTGCTGCAATCAAATAGAGCAACATCAAAGACAGATGACAAAGAAATGTCGGATGTAGTTAAGGTCAAGAACTGGTAGCAAAAGTAATTTACCCATGTTCTTTTACTTGTTCAGCTACAGGCCCTGTGAATCCCTTCTTCTATTAGTAAATTAAAAGTGGTTGATTTTCAACAACACCCAGGGGTTCTATATATTAATTGTGGAGCTCCAAAGGTATTGTAAGATTTGCACTTTATCTGAGATTCCCCACACAATCACACCCTCTCTTCCTTCTGTAACTATAGCTATGGCTGTTATTAAACCCCACATCACAAAGAGACTTGAAAATGTTCTTTTTCTACTTCTCCTGTCACTTTGAACCTCACATAAAAAATGTTTAAAAATACCTTGTTTTGTCATAAATCTTCGCACTGGAGAACTACTCTTTAAAACCTCATCACACATATTGTTGAATGTCACGTCATGTAGACACTAGAGTGGAGCTAAAAACAGCCACAAAGGCTATAACACAACCTGTGCCAACTTTAGATTGAATGTAAACCAACAGAGGCTATACTATTTTGGCACAGGAAAATAAAACTATTTATCTGTTATTTTTCAATAGAATATCAGCTGTTCATGGTAGTAATAACAGCATCAGATCTGAAGGAAGATGTGGCCGTGGTTGAGCAGTGTGTTTCTATAAAAGGGGTTGTATATCCGTATTTATCTTTGCATATGTGTGTCTGCATGTGGGCACATGTAGCCACAGCAACTGTCAATGCTGGCAATGATGAGCCTGCTCTTTGGGAGGATGATGCTGTTAAAAATGCTGCAGCTGAGGCTGCTTCATTGTACACGCAAATTAGGCAACAGCATGCTTTGGGTCTCTTACCATGTAATGTTATCAGCCATTCAGCTGTGCCAGCAAGGGGCATGTTATGCAAAATAGATTTTTTAACCATTTACAGGATGGTTTGAAAGACTCAGCTCACAGCAAAGTTCAAAAACAGCAATGCAGTATTTGTAGAATGGGGTGTCTGTGAATAGTATAGTCACTTAGCTGTTACAATGTCATTATTCATAGAAAAAAAATCACTACAGCTTCATATGTAAACTATGTAAACAATAAAGTGAAAGGGTAAGGTATTGGTCAGTGATGAATGAACAAATTAAAAGTGACTGAAAGCATGAGGCAGGACTTTACTAACACAAGAAACCACAATATCCGACAAACCCACATAGTTTGCTTGTTAGATGACAACAAACACCCACCTACAATCCTTCGATTTCTACAACAGACCCATCCAAGGACTGGATCACAGGTCTTGTAGATTTTTTTATTTTTTTTTTTTTTTTCTCCTGCCTCATAAATGGCTTACGTGTGTGCAGGGATTTGGTAAGAAAACACCTTTGCAAACATAATATACAAAAAATTACAACCATTACAATCAGAAGTATCTTACTTTATTGACGATTTGACCTTTTAAAACTCATAGTTCAAATTGCCTGTGTGCATTTCTATGGGTTCTAATTACACCATCTGGTAGATATTGACATATTGACAAATTGAAGCAATTTAAATGGCTTCTAGAAAACAAAGTGCCTAGGGAGTAGGACCATACATCACAACACACCATTGTTAGTGTAGACATGAATGTACCTATAGCTGATGGTTGAAAGGTTGAAAAGCTTAGTGGATAAAGCATGTGTTCCTGCTTTGAGGCGCTGTAGCCTTGTCCTCTTCTATTTCATTCTGGATGATTTGGAAAGAAGGTCATTCTACTGCTGCTGCTGCAATTCCATCTAAATACATGCACATATATAAAAGTGGTTATGTTTTATATATACCTGATTTGATGCTAATGTACTTCATTTTGTCTTATAGGTGTTGAGCTGCAGTTGAGGATGGCAGGAGATTCTCGAGTCCTCATGGACCACAACATGGAGATAGGAGTCACACCTGCACAGGTAAACTCAACCCCATGTCGTACTGTTACTACAGCCACTACAAAGTCAGGAGAAAAAGGAAGATTACATGAGACAAAGGCCGTGTAGTGGTGGGAAAGAAAATAAATACAAAGAATGGTGAGAATACTGAAGACGATAAAGTCTGATACAGTGCAGATGCGCTCTATAGGTACCTTAGAAATTAAATAAGCAGAAGAATTGATTGAATTGTAACCAGACCTGTTTATCTTGTGCAGAAAGGTTTAGTTTATTTGGCAGTGGAGAGAGAAATAAAAGGCAACCCACACACTCCCAGTAAAGGGTGTGATTAGGGTTAGGATTGAATGGATATCTGTCTATATTCCTGAACTTATCAAAACTTAGACTGTTTATGCAAGTGCAACCAAGATCTCATTGAAAGCATGAACCCCCCACTTACTGCCACACAGGGGGAACTAATGAATTTGTTTATGGTCTATCACCCAAGGGACTGTATCGACTACAAAGGCCAAAGAATGGGCAACACTGCTTGTGACAGCTTCATCTATCACTCAATTAGCCCCAGTCAAATGTGTGGAAATGAACGGCCTCCTTTGGTATTCATTCATTTAAAAACTGCATAATAGGGATTAACAACAATTCAGAAATAGTACTGTGTACACAAAGTGATCTTGTCAGTAAAGATTAGGAATCTAAAGAGGGTCGGCTGACTGTGTCCTGGGACTATATTGGAACCGATACCCGTGAGCTCTGTTGGTAATAAGGGAGCCAATTCCTCATCTGGTGAATGCACTGTCATCAAGCCACTAATTGTGATGCCAATCAATAAGCATTGTCTTTCAATTCCTCTTCGTTAAAATGGTCCTTAAAAGGGATCACTTCAAATCAATATCTGAAAATTCAATACATGCAGCTATGATCAACTGTGCTTGTACAAATGGCCTCAGCAAACACCGTCTGACATCTCAATGGAGCTCGCTGGTCTAGAGTAAACCAGTCTGACATATTTTTGTGATCAAGGCTCCACAATCCTAGGCACTACAAGGACATTGTGGTACCTTGTATTATATCCTTCTCTGAGCCAGACTGTGAGAATGATTGTCTTGGTGATAGAGCAAAAGATGAGTGAGCAAAGGCAATAGGATGTAACTTTCTTGGTGATGTTACTTTGACCCTGGAGAGATAGATCACAGGTGTCAGATTAGCAGAACAATTCAGAGGGCATATAGGCTGTTTTCTTGCCTCGACACAATGTGTTTCAATTATCAAGTAAGATTGGAAAGTGTCAGTCTGCTGCCAGCGTGTCCTTGATCTCCTTCAAAGGTACCTTACAACTGTCCTTCTGTCTAACTGTATCTGTCCTAGAAAAGAGGCTGAGCAACCCCAGTCCTTTTTTGTATCCTTAAGGGTTCTTCTACAGACCCTTATTGGAAAGCAACATGTTCCTGCCAAGGCAAACGCTTATCTTTTTATGCATTCGATAGGATCGAAGATGAGTTTCTGTTCCTATCCAGATTTGCCAATGTGCCATAGGGTGTAAAGGGAGGGAACACAGGGGACAGGGAGGGAGGCAGGGCACAGCTGTGGAGCCAGATCGCCTCGCTGGAGCTGGGCCAACACTGACAAAGGCCTAGCCGTCCTTGTGTTCTAGTTGTGTCCTTACTCTCCTTTTCTTTAACACATATTGAGACACCTATGGTGTCATTGTGGAGCACAGTGCAGTGATTCTATAACAGCTCTTTGTTTTATTTACATTTTAATTCTATGTGTCTTACCTTTCAGCAGGATACAACAGTGTAAAAACAGAAAAAAATCAGTTTAAACAACTAGATACAACAATATTAGGGAAAAGGATGTCTATGTTAATACTTACATGCAGAGAAAATGTAAATTGAAGTTTTTGCCCATGTTACTTTTCCTCTTTCTTTATCTTTGCTCTTCTACGTAGGTCAAGAAGCTTCCTAAACACCTGCGGGAAGCTCAGATATCGACAGAGCGAACCCACTTGATTTCTGATCCTGCAAAGAAGCCACGGCAGCGGTACGTGCAGAAGGACGGCAAGTGCAATGTTCATCACGGAAATGTGCAAGAGACCTACCGTTACCTCAGTGACTTATTCACGACACTGGTGGACCTACGTTGGCGTCTTAGTTTCTTCATTTTTACTTTGGTCTATGTAGTCAACTGGCTTTTCTTTGGCTTTCTGTGGTGGCTGATTGCACTCATCCGTGGGGATCTGTTGCATGCTGATGAGGAGGGCTGGACCCCCTGTGTGGAAAACCTCAACAGTTTTGTCTCAGCTTTCCTATTCTCCATTGAGACAGAGACAACCATCGGGTATGGGTATCGCGTAATCACAGAAAAATGCCCTGAAGGCATCATACTTCTTTTGGTGCAGGCCATCTTGGGTTCCATTGTTAACGCCATGATGGTGGGGTGCATGTTTGTGAAGATCTCACAGCCAAAGAACCGTGCCGAGACCCTCATGTTCTCACATAAAGCTGTCATATCTGTGAGAGACAACAAGATGTGCCTGATGTTTCGGGTGGGGGACCTGAGGAACTCTCACATTGTGGAGGCGTCAATCCGAGCGAAGCTGATCCGCTCGCAGCAAACCAAGGAAGGGGAGTTCATCCCACTCAACCAGACTGACATAAACATCGGCTTTGACACGGGAGATGACCGCCTGTTTCTGGTGTCACCGCTCATCATCTCTCATGAGATCAATGAGAAGAGCCCCTTCTGGGAGATGTCACTGGCGCAAATGGAGAAGGAAGAGTTTGAGATCGTTGTTATCCTTGAGGGCATGGTGGAGGCTACAGGTATGATGTTTGGTTTGATAATGAGATACAGGAGGATGGAGAGGGGAGAGGTGGGATCGGAATAAATATTTATGTCACAGATAAAGGGAGATGGAAAATGATGACGTGTAGGATGCAGGAAGTGAGCTGAGTGGGAGGAATGGGATGATAGCTAAATGGATGGATAGACACAAGAGGCTCATGTGAAAAAGATGTATTGTTTTAGGAGATAACTACCTGCATGTACCACACACAGTTAGCAAATAATATTTTAATGGATGGAAAAAAAAGTGAGAGAGACTTTAATGTCAAGGGATAATTGACACTGCAGATAAGAGTTTGATGATGCTAATGCACCCTGCTACAAAGTAAGTTTGCACCACAATGCATTAACAGTTCCATAATTGTTGACCAAACTATACTTTAAGGAAACTGGGATCATGTTTTCCACAACATATTATTTTCCAGACGCCTCAAAGTATTTATTTCTCATCAGTTGAGACCAAAAGCTCCGCGCTGTCTGTTGCAACCGCCTCGCAAATGTTTCTCTGTACTCTCTGCAACCCGCATTTCCACTGTTGCTACTTAGGTTATGTCTTTGATATTGTTTATTTCAAAATGAAAAAAGTGTAGCTACCCACACTGCTGGTCGGTGTTTTGGGTTGAGGCCAAGCGGTCCTGAAAAGCGCTCCAGGCGTGCAGACTTGATCAGGCGTTTCTGTAAAGTTCCACAAAGCAAAGTATAAAACTGTGAAGAACATGGTGCTATTGTAAAGTGAACACTGAAGAGTAAATAACAGCAGATTACGATGTCAACCGTGTCATTGGAACAAATTAACCCGTCATGTTTTTTTCATGTAGTGTTTAAAGCTAGTGTCCTTTTGGGGGGAAAAAATTGGAGTTTTAATATCATGCTGGCCCACAGCTATCTGTTAATTTGCTGTTCTAATGTGCTTTCAGCAGAGGATTGGCTAAATTAGGTATTGTTTATATGCTTAAGCTGCATTGTTTATTAGCCTTTGTTCAAGAACTAATTAAAATACACTCATTTTAAATACAATGCATTATACATGTTACTAATTTACTTTATTGAATATCATCATCCTGCATCAATAAATGAGGTGTGCTCATGGATACACAATTGCCTTTATAAAACATACACCTCTCTCATGCAATCAGGCATGGCTTTGCATGCATCTGAACATTTCTGCTCTATTTCATTTCTGATTTTTTTATTTCATTTTTTTTCCCCCTCCAAAGCACCCGTAGTCATCATGCTTCCTGCTCACGCTGCTGGATACTTGACTCAGGCATTAAATCACCTTTCGCTTCAACAGTAGAGACAATGGCATCATGCAGGGGTGATGTCGTCAGCGTCCTTGACCGCTAGGCACTGGACTAATCTGACCATGTAGCTTCCAACCCACTCCCTTCCTCTCATACGCTTAATCATAATTACTATTAAGATCACAGAGTACACGGTTGAGGAGATAAAAGAAACATAATCTAGCCTTTTTTTCAAGTTTTTATGATGTGCTTAAATCAGAATGATAGAAAATATTCCTGATGAGATCACTAGATCACTTTCAATGTAGTTATTATATGTCATTCTAGTTCTACAATGGGCACAAAATAATATTCCCCTGATTTGACAGGAAGCATAAAAAGCTATAGGAGTGATAATATATAAACCTCTCAATAACTTCATTTTGTCTCGAAAAAGCTGCCAGTAAACATTTATTGGTCCACATCAGGCATGTGATAGTCTCATTCATTCAGCCCAGCAGAGAAAGATGCTTAGTCACATATTTTCCATATCACAAGTCAGTTGTGAAATTTCGCATCATCATCGAGTCGAGTGGAGTTTAGCACTGAAAACTGTTCACCACCAGAGATGGAGAACCCTTGCTCCCTATTCATTAAAACACCTAAGATAATTAAACTTGTTAAAATGTCTTTATACTGTACAGTTAATTACATTTTCTCAGTAAATGCATCATTCAGTGGACTTGCACGGTGTCACCACAGAGTAAATTTATCAGTTCCATCTAATACTGATTTAATTTTAAGATAGCGAAACATATTACTCTAATTGCCTATAAAAGCATCAACTTCTATTTTATGTTCAGAATAACTGATAAAAATAGATCACAGACATCAAAAGCCTATAAATAAACCATAAAACAAACATCTTTTTGTACTTAGAACATTATTTTATTTACATCTATGTGCAGACAATAAGTGTAGGTAGTTTCACTCATTTAAACCTCAGCACAGTCATGTACTTAATATTCTTTATTTTTTTTTAGTTATTTAATTATAATAATTCAAATGCATTATCCCTTCTTGTAAATGCTTGTCTTTCATCACATCTGCTGTCTTTTGTTAAAATAATGTGCACTTTGAAAAAACTATGTTGAAATACTGATAGAGAATATATTCATCATGTTCATCTTGGTGCTAATTAGCTCAGTTTATGCCATGATTAGAAAATGTGTCACCAGCCCTCGGTTTTAGAAGTGGTAAGGAATTCATTAGATATGATAGAATCACTTGTGGTCGTCTAGGAAGCCAGACTGAATTTTCTGGCAGCACAGATGTAGATGTCACATCCCTGGCCTTTAGACGATGCACTGCCAACATTTTTTTTTTATATATATAATTATTCATTACAACAGACTCATTTTTAAACCACTAACAAAAGCACTCTTTTTGTTTCACAAAGTTTCATAATTAAATAAAAATTAAGATGCAGTTTAATAACCTTGTGCGTGTCATTGTTACAGACAACAAGCCTTATTTTTTATTTATTTTTTTATTACTGAGGTGTGGCTGAAGATAAAGCGGCTCTCAGGCTGTTTTGTTCTTTGGTTTTCTTAAATTATTTATATATAAAATAAGACCTGCTTTGTGCCACTTCCCAGAATCCAGAAAGCATCTTCCATCAATGTTGTTGCTGTATAAAGTAGATTGCCTGTGCTCTTGTCTTTTGTATTATGGACAATACATCTAAAGTGATACATGTAGGGCTCAAAAGGAAGTCTTATAAATGGTTACTAGTACTGGCTTGTGTCAGAGAAAAGAGGATACTCTGTGAGTTGATACCATGCATACAGAGAAAACAATCTCTTGAAATAGAGATATGAACTTTTGTTTGTTTTTTTCTTGTTTTTGTGGGTTTTTTTGGTTGCTGTTTTTTCTTGTTTGTTTTTTTACATTTCATTTTCCTATTTTTATTGATATATTTTCTTATAATTATATCCTGTTGTATCACTGTAAAATGTTTAATGGGTGAAAAGACAGAAAAAACAATAAAAATGAATCACAAAAAAAAGAAATAGAAATATGAACATAAAAATAAGCAGATTTAACACAGCAATCTTTAGAATCCACTACATTTGGCATTTTACACTTCAATTTTTGTTCATCACAACATATTTTTTTGATTATTGCTGAAGCATTGATTTCATACTTAGAGTGAACACCCATTTTACTCCCAAACTGTCATTGTTGTCATGAAACTCCCTAGAGTCACATTTCAGGTGTTCTGTACATACACCGCATGACATTTTTAAGCTTAGTCAGCACAGGGTATGTAAGTATTTCCTGGAGGCCATGGGTGGGACACCAACATCATCACAGTGTAAACAAATAATAATTAAAAAATGCAAAACAAAGGAGCATGTGAAGTCTTTGTCATACTACAGACCATTTTTTAGTTTGGAAATTAAGCATTGATCTCTATATGGGGATCCAAGTAAATGGAATGAAATGAAATATTTACTTTCCTGGGGGCCACAATTTATTTTATATCAACTTATCTCTATACTTACAGGAGAACAATCTTAAATAATTCAGGCTATGTGTGACAAAAATAATAATAAAATGTCTACTGACTAAACATAAAAATTTCCCAGCTCAGCTTTAGGTGCAAGGAACTGAATATGTGAATGCAAACTACGCACAGACTTAGTATTTTGCATACTGGCATTGACGTGACCACCTACAAGCACACTTCAAGCTCAGCAAAGAAGAGATTGTGAAGTGATGGTGGTGACGTCCCCCAAGGAGAGAGGTCTGATTCATGGCTTACAGGTGGATGCTTGGGTGGAGGTGGGGTTAGTGTAAGGGTTACATGAAAAGAGCAGCAGCAGAAGCGCGTGACTGCAGCTGTTGGTCCTGCAGTGATACTTTGACATTATGTCTCATCAAAGCCAGTATTGTTAAGGTGAAACTAAAAACACTAGGGATGTTTTTTTTTTTTTTTTGTCTTTTTCCATTTTCTTCTGCCAGTAAATCACTCACAGTCCTGGAAATGACACACCCAGATGGAAAACAACCACAATATATTAGTCTAATAAACTAAAATATTTGCTTTTGGAAAAATCTGTCTTTTGCATTAATCAAACATAATAAATATTATGTTGGAGGTGTTTTACATTTGCATTAAAAATGCTCTTAATCTAACTAAGCTCAAGAAAAAGGATTAAGGGATAGACAACAAGATAAGAAGATGAAGGTAATGCACTTATTACAAAGGTAAATGATCATACTAACCTTCGTTACCTTAGAAACACAACCTACTCTCAAATTAATGCTGCAAATAAAGAAAGAGAAAGAAAGAACCCCTATTTGTTCGTCTTTTTGCTAAAATACTGTTTAACAGCAACAGGGTTAGACTAAAAGACTAAGGCTCAAATAGTCTTACCAACCAAAGACTAAACGTAAATATACCTAAAAAAAAAAAATGTATGTATTGAAATACTCAATTATAATTATAGACTATGAGATAACACTGATGGGAACATTTACATAAAGGGGTCATATTCTGCTAAACCCACTTCTATTATTTTTATTATTTATTTTTATTTATGTATTCATATTTACACTTTTATTACATTTATTTGTGTATTTGGGGACCCTAATAGTTCAAAAAGTTTGAATTTGAACCCTCCAGGTGCTGCTAAGCTACCTTTATATTAATATTGGTAAAAAAATTTGTGGATTTCTAAAACCCTTTTTATTTCTGCTTAATTTGTTACATCACAACATTTGCACATATAAGGTCAAGACTTGGGACGAACATTTCACCAAGTACGCCATAACTGTTTGTCAGCAGCAGTGGTTGTAGTGCATACTGAAAATATGTCCAAACTTCGAGCCGATTACATAAAATGTTCGGGTGCTGGTTGAACGGGACAGAGCAGCACAGCCAACAACCTGGAGGGGGTGGGGCCTGAAGTGGCTCATTTGCATTTAAAGGGCCAGCACTCAAAACGACCTTTCTGATGTCATTACTCAGAAATAGGGTTGAAGATGGGCCTACATCAAAGCGTGATTCAGGGCATAGCAACGTGATTGTAAGGCTATTTATTATATTCCAAAATATTGGTCCTATCAACTTGCCATTTTACTAGTCTCTTCCTTGACCATAAATACAGAAGTATGCCAAACTGCAGCAGTCAGCTCTTTCCGGATTTTGTGTGATGCCCTTGACACACACACAGACATATACACACTCACTTCCTTTCTATAATGTAAGATGCATTGTGATGTAGGCCTCTATAATCCTGTTTCAGAAAACTTAACTTATTTTTTTTCTACTGCTAGAGGCTACTACGTTCATATTATCCCTTTTAAAACCACTTTGTTCATTTCAACATAACAGTACAAGCAAGCATAGTAAAAGAGAACAGTACTACAACTACTACACAGAGCTGTAGTGTGATGTATTCCATGCATGTGAATTGTAAAATGTGAAAGAAATGTAAAGCTTTGCACCTCCATGGAGGAAAGTGCTGCATTTTTGTGCTGACAAAGGTCTGTACATGTATTCAGTATCCATGTTTTAGCTGAGAACATTATTAGATCTACATGTTATGCTTTCAGAAGACTGAAAAAAGCAACCAAGGTTGTCATCCAAAAAAGAATAGGACTTCAGTTACCTTGTGAATTACAATGGCTGGTGCTCAGCATTAAGTGTCTGAAGTGTCTCCTACACACAGCAGCCACGGCTGACTTTTACTGCTAAAGCACAACTACATAAGTATTCTCTATGACAAAGGAAATGTTCAGGAGCCAGTGCTGCATCAGGACATTTTATTCCTGCTGATAAAAATGATTAAACATCTGTCCTTCACCATGGACAATTTGGTATTCTTAACAATAAAATACTCTTAAACACACTGTAATATTTGTGTGCAATGTACATCTTTGATCTAGAATCTAACTAAACAATTTAAAACCAACATGTCAAACTAAGAACAAATCACCAAGACACTACAGAAAGCCCTTTCATTAGGAGCAGAACAGCTCTATATTGTCTTTGATGATCTATAGCTGCAGAAATAACAAATATTTCACAAGTTAAATGTGGAAACTAGGCCACTAATTTCCAGAGGGAAAGCTGAAGAAAAGGTGACATCACACGCCATATCAGTTTGGCATCTCGATCTATTTTAGGTCATATATTTGATGTTATTGGTAATGTTATGTATTCACATGAAAGCACATTATGTAATGGTGAGGAGATTGGTTTATGAAGTGTCAGATGCTTTAAGTTTAAAGTGATATTTCACCCCAAAATATATCTTACAGATTTGAATTAAAGTCAGTTACACTGTTCTTTAGCTGTGGTCAGTGTGTGGATACTTCATAGAATCACCTGAGTGAGCTTTGTGTTATAAAAAATGGAAAATAAGGTCATGTATACTTGGAGCTGGGTACTTATAGAAACAAATATTTCCCCACCTGCGTTTTCAGTAACAACATCTACACATCAGATCATTTTCAGAAAAGTTTTCATCTATATAAATCAGTGTTCCTACAGGTTTCTACAAGTTAAATTTAAGATTTTTTAAGACTACACAGAACAGAACTTATCCTGATGTCTATTTCACAGCATATTTCACAGACATACGGGAAAAAATTTGTGACTCCTACAATTCAGGAAAATGTATTTATTTACTCTAATACCTTGATTCCCAGTCATTTCTCTGTGAAGTTTCCATAATTGGTTCCTAATTTCAATATAAATTGTCAGGTTGGAATGGGTGAAACTGAGTCGACTAACACTTTCTTTGCAGCTTGGACATGTCCCAGACACATTTAAACACAATATAGCAAAAAAAGTTTATGGCAACATAACTTAAGACCCACCATATCAAAGTTTATACCTTTTAAAGACTTTTTTTAAGGTATTAAATGCAAATTTGTAAATTCAAAACTTTTAAGACTTTTTAAAACCCTAATAAATACACTGTGGAGTGCTGTCATGAGGTGAGGGCTAGGATAAACAAAGGTCGAAAACATGATAATAATTCTTTTTTTTTTTTTTTTTTGGTCACATACTGTGACATTCAGGACCCCAAAAAACTCAATTTCTTGCCGTACACATACAAGCACAAAAACTAAATCTCCACTTTAGTTGCACTTTTCAGAAATGATCCATTTCAGTGACCTAAACCAGAGTTTTCATGTGGATGAAAGCCAAAAATGCATAAAAAAATTATAAGATTTCCAGATACCCAGTGACATGTACACATAACATAATATTCACAATTATGTAATGTATGTTTTTTTGTTTAATATTGAGACTAGAATATATTTTAAGGAGGATGTGCTTGACTGATATTGACTGATACAAGCATGCTAGCAAACCTTTATATGAGATGCACTTTTATCATCATTTATCACATTTATTTAGCTTTTCTTTCTTGAAATGCAGGATATCCTTCATGGGAGCATGGCAGTGTACCCTTTTTACTCTAGGCATTAATTTTACATAATGTTTGCCGAGCTAATTTAAGTCCACAACACAGAAATTTGTAGCTAGCCCGCTAGCTGCTAATGAGATCATCTGTTCCCACTGAATTTAGGACTCATTCCTCATGGTGACACTGGGGTGTCAAGTTTGTTAATTGTGAGTTTCAATGTATTCTTTCTTGTAGAATTAATACAGTTTTCATCGGAGATATGTTCTAGAGGTGAAGAAAACATATGCTACATTTAATTATTGGGAACAGTTTGTGGGTCCTGGTGTTGTGAATGCTAGCTTACTAAAACAGCTTACTCTGAATGTATGTAAGCCATTATTAATTTTATTGGTTACACTTGTGTTTTTCCAACTCTAAACAAACAGACAAACACTTTCCTTAAATAGACCAGGAGCAAAAGAAAAAAGTTGTTTTTCCGACACCAGCAAAACAGAACTTTGGCCTTTTTCTGATTTGTTTTCTGGCAAAAACACAACTCAAAAAAGATTCAAAAAATGACACTCCTGTTACCAATCAGCTTACTCTTAATGTATGTAAGCCATTATTAATTTTATTGGTTACGCTTGTGTTTTTCCAACTCTAAACAAACAGACAAACACTTTCCTTAAATAGACCAGGAGCAAAAGAAAAAGTTGTTTTTCCGACACTAGCAAAACAGAACTTTGGCCTTTTTCTGACTTGTTTTCTGGCAAAAACACAACTCAAAAAAGATTCAAAAAATGACACTCCTGTTACCAATCAGCTGTGCAAATTGAACATGTATTTTAAGAAGTGAATAAGACTGTCATTACAATCGTGATATAAAAAAGTAAAGATGATGGGTGAGTGGTTCTAGCTTATTTGTGTGTAGTTCCTGTTTATTCTATAACCATGAATAATTTACTGATGCTGTCTCCCTTTCTTCCTACACCTTTTTCCATCTCTGTGTGTTTTTCTGTCCACTCTCATTGTGTGCATGTGTCTGTCTCTCATACCCTTTATTTATTTTTTTATTTTTTCAATTTCTTCAACATAATAACATTGTGTGCATGTGTGTGCATGTGGACACACCTTATCCATACCTGAAACAGGGATGACCTGTCAGGCGCGAAGTTCCTACCTGGACACAGAGGTGCTTTGGGGCTACCGCTTCACCCCCGTTCTCTCCCTGGAAAAGGGCTTCTACGAGGTCGACTACAACAACTTCCACGATGTGTACGAGACCAACACCCCTACCTGCAGCGCCAAGGAGCTAGCTGCTAAGCTTCGGGAGGGGCCCCTATTGCCTCAGCTTTCTCTTCTTAGCCCTGAGCCCAAAATGCACACTTTTGACCCCTTAGACCGCCTGTCCAAAGGGGACCCACTTACCCAGGATGAGGACAAAGACGAGAGAGATTCAGGGGGTGACAGAGGAGAGACCAATGGCTCAGCCGCTGCTTTGGAGGAGCCGCCCCTGCCTGATGGACTGCCTGACTGATGGCCGAATCAGCTAAAACACCAGCAAAGACTGGACTAGAGGACAGGACAATATAATGCTTCATTTAGTCAATGGCCAGCTTGTTCCATTGCAGTGCTTGGAGATACGAGACATCTTTCTCCAACACCTGACTCATGCAATACTCCTCTACTAGAGTGTCAATCTAGTATAGATTGTTTTTAGACACGTAAGTATACATACACGGACACACACGTACAATATCTATATAAAGGTTGGTGGTTCAGATTGTGTTTTTATAATCGCAATGACCACTTTCAGCTATAACAGCTCAAGTTGTATAATGTAAACTTGAGCGGAAACTGGTAGCCATGACAGAGTACCATGGGCTTATTATGGATACACCAATATTCTCATATACAGTGTGTTAATTCAGCTTTATTTAAGCAGCGTAACAGTCTCATAATTCAGCTTAACATCTGACAGCAGCTTGTGCGTGGTAACAGAACCTTATTATTGATTCATTTTTAAATGTGGGAGATCATTATTTCCTTACTGTATGTGTGTTATTCTGTGTCCAAGCCCCCTTAACTTGGAGGAAATACAGCGTCTATTTTGCATAGGCAAGAGAAGTTGTAGAAAATCACTCTGAGAGGCAACATGTACTGGCAGAAACAAACTAGTTCTGTTTTCTTTGGCTTTTCCACATGGTCGTGCTGTCTTGAATACTCTCATTGTATGTGTCTGATTGTCTCTCCAACACCTTGCCCCAAAAGTAAGCAGCTAGTACCTCATTTTGATACTCATTTTCAGGGTTTAAAATGAACATTAACAACTACACATATGTTGGTAATGTTTGTATGTGCTATTTTGGAAAAACCCTGACTGGTTTAAGATTTAATTCCCATTCCCACTATACTAACTAACTAAAACATTAATTCAATGCCCTTTTCTTGGTACATAAAGCACAATTTCCCAAGAGATGATAACACCACGCTGACCTAACCGCCCACCTCGCCTCGCTACTGGCTGATGCATGTCAGTCCTAGTTAAAAGTGACATTCAAATGTAGATTCAAATATTTTATATGAAATATTTATTCTCAGCCGCTATTTGAAATGTTCTTGATTTTTTTATACACTGTACACATGAATATTTCAGAAATGCTCCACAAGCTAAATGAAATGACCCATGTATCCATTTGTGTTTGTTTTCTTTTTATTTTGAAATATTTAAGAGATATTCCACCTGGAGATTTTTCAGTGGCATTATAGACATGTTTACGGACGAAAGAAGGAAATTATATTCTGTCCACTAACTTTTACATCTGCCCATCATTTGGATTAGTTTTTGTCAATTTTAAACCATATCTTATTATTGAAGGCCTCCTTTGCACAGACATACTTAATTCATCCTTCACTTTGGCCCCTGGATCTTTTGCTTGATGTAGTTTATGACAGTCACATCTGTTTTGGAAGCTGACACTTGGCTGTGGGGGCCATAGCCTACAATACTTTGTGGATTTTATTCAAAGAGACACGTGTCAGAGCTTGCATGCATGAATATCCCCAAATGCCCTCCCCCTCCATTGCTGAGTAAGTTTAATACAGTAACAAATACAGGGTATTTTTTAGGCATGCAAATTATGAGATTTCTACACTATATTATGAGTTAATGTAATATTACTGAAATATTATTTGTTGAAAGAAAAAGAGATTCCTGATACTTTAAAATCTCCCACTCCCCAATTCAGTGTTTTTGTTTTTTGTCTTCTAACAGATGCTTGCCCAATCAATGTGTTTATTTCAGTGTGACATTATAGCATCTTACTATGTATTCCATTTGCTAAATGATACGTTTGTCATTAGAGAGAGATCATCTTTCATTGCTGGAATGTCATCTGTTTTCTGTGTGTTCTCATGGGAATAAACATAATATGGCCGAAAGAACAGCATGTTCCTGTTAAATAATGTGTGCATGCATGAGTGAGTGAGTGTACGTGTTTGTGTGTGTGTGTGTGTGTGTGTGTGTGTGCGTGTTACTTTGCACATGCACATAACCTTGCAACTGAGGATTGAAAAGTACCTTAGTTTAGACCAACAGATTGTTAAAAGATTAATGATAGGACCATGAACTTTGTTAGCTTAAGTGTGACAAAATGAAAGATTTTTAGTTATTGCTCCGGGTAAAACAAGTGTCTTACATAAACGTTACCTGAAAAGTGGATTAGCCATGCACCAAGTTATGAAAACACGACTTAATTATCAGCGCAGAAAAATCTTGTCTTGCAATAACGCTTTAGGCAAAAACTGTTTCATGCATGCTAGGAAAACAAATATGAAGGATAACATCAAGAACATTGTCTGCCTGGTCTGAATTTGCATTCACTAATTAAACATGTACAGCTGCAAAGTCCAGATTCCTCTCAGCACCATCCAGATCCATGCCAGCGTTAAACCCCAGTCTGTGGTTCAAGCCTCTGTAACCTATGGTTTCTTATGGATTAACATGACTGTGACTGCAGGAGCCCACAGGATCTAAACAGCTCGAGGAGACAGCGATTATATTCACACAGACACAAGCACACACAGGGAAGGCACAATCACCAAAAAACGGTTGGCAGACTGTTTAAGAAGGCCACCTCAGCTATTAACTGGTGACAGAGAAAGCCACAGCAGAAGTCGCAGTGGTAATCATATTTACCCAGTGCCTACTGATAACACCAGTTAGAAACTGGAACACGATGTTACATTTAGTGGCCAGTGTGTCATAGAAATTCACTGGATCACAGCAATGTGCTGTCATGGCTATTCTTGTCCAAGCTATTAAATTTGGAAGCTAGATCGTCAGCAATCTGACAGTCCCTGATTCAAATCTGAATAATGTACGATGATGAATATAATGCATCCAGTGAATGGTGTATTGAAATAGGTACCCAGGGCAGGTGCATGAGGGCGAGTGTGTGTGTTTGCTAGTGTGTGTGAGGGTGAGTAAAAGAGGGGGAGAGACATAACAACCTGGAGTGCACATGTACACAGAATGAAACCTACAATCACACACAAAAACACAAATGATCCATTTAAGCTTTTGCCGAGTCAGACTTGTCTTTTGTGGAAATAAAAATGATGGAAGGAGAAGAACAAAAAAAGATGACATTGCTAAGGCTGATAAATGGCACCACACCAACTAGCTATTGTTCTGGCCTGGCTTGCTAATAATGCTCCCTTTCCTTTAAATAATGCATGCTTATGACGAAAAAGCAAGCACGTACCACAGACCATTATTATTCTACAGTGCAACATTACTACTTTTTACATTTTTCCATGAATTTCCTAGTGATTCTTTAATACCCAGAAAACATTCCCACAATCTAAAATAATCCCCAAAGACAAGAACACAAAATCCTAAGCCCCATTGTCTCCCCTTTAGCAAGTGTGACTCCCTGCTGCAATTATATCTTATTAAGTATTCAAATCTCCTCTTACATGGTGTAACTGCGCCCATTCACTTTTTTCCTCTATTCCCCTACAGCTTGACTTTATTTATCATTGTCACTTCTTTCTTTTGCAGTTACGAAGCTGGTAATTTAACTATCATCCTGCTTTTGTAATGTACTGGCACACAGCTCCATTTTCGGATGCATATTCATTTGTAGCTCTGTGTCACACACTTGAAGACCTGGTGGTTTTTCTGGAAATTTCCGCTAGAGTGGAGACTGTAAGTTCCAGCAGTCCAGCAGAGAACATGTAACAAAAACCTTATGTAATGCAGCTTCACAGACCCAAATGAACCAACCACAGCAAGGTCTGAAGTGACGTGTCTGAGTCTGTTGGTTGTTCACAGTAAAAAGTGAGGCTGCCTTTATAATACAGAGAGGAAAATACAGACTGCATAACCACAATTGTAATTCCTTGGCACATTTAGATGCATACAGCTAAATTATAAGCATAGCATATACCAGTGGCAGGCAGTGTGCCTTCAGTGATGACTCAGTGACCAGACTTATTCCACCTTTTAATATAAATACTGTACAAAAAAGACAATATCACAGGGCATTGCATAAGAGACAGATATACTATATGGACAAAAGTGTTATGACACGTTGAATTCAGGTGTTTCTTTTCTAACAGGGGTCTAGGATACAAAACAACAATGACAGATGTCATAATATAGTTTTATATTGTGATAAATATCATTGCATTGCCTTGGTTAGTGTGATTTAAATTGGTATTTTTGTTTCCAAAATGCCCCAGAGATGGTTTTTACTTAATTTCCCTCAATATTGATTTTGTTTTCTTTTTATCCATGACTTTGATTTTAAATGTTCTACCTCTAAATTTCTAAAATATTTTTCATGCTCTGACTAAATAATGATTTTCCACCACAAGTAACCATTTACTTTCTTCACATCTCACTGAGGAAGAAAAATCTTCCATTAAACTTTAAGGAAACTTTGATGTTAATTAACTATATGGACAAAAATATTGGGACACATCATGGCTATACCTGTAAGATGTCTTATTCATGCATGCTTTATTGACTTATTTACTTATTTATTATGACATTTGTCATTACTGTTCTGTAGCCTAGACCCGTTAGAAAAGGAATACCTGAATTCAACACATCCGACTATGTTTGTCCCTATAGTGCATTTCTCATAGTGAGAATGAATGCTATTACTAAAGCAAGAAACCCAATTAGCACGACTCAGCAGGTCTCCTTTCACTACAGCCACAGCTGCACCACATACATCATCTCAAGCACAATCATCAGTATTTATTAAATAAAATGACAAAAATGTGTAGAAACAACTGCTTATTTTTAAATATTTCTGTGACCAAATCCAATTCTTCTCCACATTCAGACATTGAAGTTTGTGAAAACAGTGATTAAATCTAAACCAATCTATTTCAGCTTATGCAAATCACTGCAGATATAGTTTGCTTGCTGAGTGTGCTCTGACTAGTAGCTCTTTGACCGTCTAAAGAAATGATGTGAAAATGCAGCCATTATTATACGCCTGCTAGATAGCCCCCGTGTGGCCAACATGAAATCTGATTGGTTAGCGCAAAAGGGTCATTCATTTAGTTGAAGCTCCACAGGCTGGACTGTTGATTCTGAAGGCTTCAAGTCACATTTTTTTTACCATGCAACATATGATGGTGTAATATGATTTGACAAATCCTCTGACATATGTACATTACGGGAAACAGTGACCAGAACCATAGAGAGAGAGCTGCGCTGCTACGGTGATCACGTGGTTCATGTAAGCCTAAATAGTTCCAAACAAACCATGTGCTGTCATATTCTTCTATGGCACAGACAGCAGCAAGTACATTATTGCATGGTAAATATCAACATAAACCACACACAACTATATTTCCAACTGTTGTTGCACTACTGTATGTTTGTAGTAGTGGGGTTGACCACTGAAAGTACTGCATTTAGCAAACATTGGGCTACTTGCTATTGAAAATTATACCTCCCTTGTTTGTGACATGTCCTAATCATGAGCTCACTGTTTCTTGATATAGAGTTAGCCATCTAGCTTCATAACTACAACAAGTAGGTTTACAAAACAAGCATAGGACAAATAAAACTACTTACAGGCATCACGTGCCATTATAAAACATTAATAAATTACAATAGAATAAAATAACTGGCAAATTGGACCCATATTTCTACTTGCAGTAGATGACACTAATTCGCACATTACCTCAACTGACAAATTTAATCGAACACCACTAGGTCACTTGCCAAAACAACTAAAATAAAACCCACTGATAAACAAATTTGTACTATTGTAACCTTACCTTCGAAACTGCATAATTTGTAGTTATAGTGGTTAAATCTCAACAGCTGGCAAAGTCAAGCTACCTAACTATCGGGCTACAGCTGAAAATGAAACATAACGGTCGTATAAGATATACATTTATACAAACATTAACACATACCAAAGAAAACCAAATTTATAACATAAATGTCCAATAATGCAGGAAATACACTCTGTAATTTTAAAGGATGACAATATCTTATTAAGTTGCTACATTAGCAGCAACAGAAATGACTGTGTTCCGACACTACCATACTCAATGTTTGGAACTATCAGCGCCTCCATAACCCGGAAGTAGGTCTATATTTTCTCCATATTTTACAATGGGAGTCTACGGAATGGGCGCCATTCTGTTTTCTCTACCATTCTGTCAGTGACCAAGCAAAAAGCTACAAAATAAATGCAATAATCTTTTGGGAGTAATGGATTACATCATTTAATACATGGAATAAACATAAAAACATATGGTGTAAATGTAGGTCTGTGATTGTGATTCTTTCGGCTAGCAGAAAAAGTTTTGTAGGCGCTGATGTCCCACCACCGGCATTTTGGGATTTTGCAAAACAAAAGAGCAGAGCTAATGCATTTCAAGAGAGATCTGCAGGATTTAACTAGAAAAAAAAGCTTGATAAAGGATCTCATTCCAAAGAACTGAAAGGAATAAACAGAGAGACACAAACAGAGAATCCTTTGCTTTTTCCCCAGACAGGAGACTGAGGTCTGCCCTTTGATGTATTTGGATGATGGCACCCTTTGATGGCGATTTCTATGGTTCCTGAGAGGCTGTGACTTCATTGAGATGACTGAGTATCACATGCTGAGACATAGAACCAGGCAATAAACAGCAATATGGACACAACAGTCTTGAAAGTTGCTGTCAGAGCCTTCCATATGAAAAAAATACTGAAAAATAACCATAAACCAAATAAAATTATTCTCTTCATTTAGCGTCAGAAACGTGTGCAAATGTGAGTCCATTCAGGCCAACAGACCATACAGACTTCATTTAATTAAGACTGACCTTTATGCATCATTTTCAGATAATACATATTTTTATACTGCTGTGAAACATGAGCTGAATTTAGAGTTTCTGGGTGAGGTGGAGAGGGGAGTTTGTAATCCATATCCACTTTAGAAGCTTACTGACTCATCATCACAGCACAGTGCAATGCAGCAAACACTGAATGTTGGAATAGTCAGGATTTGTGAAAAGCGGGGAGATTAAGTTAATGTAGAGGGAGGTTTGTTTACTTTTTTCTTTGCTTTTCTTTCAGTTCATTAGAGATACAATGCGGGTGTGTAGGTGCTGTGTAAAAGCAAGCGGAGGAAGGGGAAAGACACATCCAGATGGCGAATTAGAGGAGGATTTACTTCATTATAGATTTGACATATTAAGTAGCAAGACCATGATCAAGAGAATTAAAAGCAATTTGAATATTTTATAAACCCTAACCTTTTCCATATAATTTTTAATGTTCTGTTTCTCTTCTCAAATCTCTTACTGTAGTAGAAAAATGTAGCCTTTATCTCACCAAGAAACTCTTTTTGTAAACATTCAACGCTTACACCACCGTAACTTTTTACACTACCCTGAAAGCAGCTACTTATAGTATCAAACATTATTCGAATGGTAGTGAAAATAGACTGGAGCTGATGCCAAGCTTTGAACTCATAGTGGATTTTAGCCCACTTGAGAACCACTTGAGAATCTTTGAATGTGTAGGAGAAAACAAAAGAAATCTGTGAGATGTGAAAGATCCCACATCAATGATGGAGATAAATCAATAATTCCACACAATGACTCGAAATGAAGGCATTGGTTCGCTTTGTCTGGGAGCGCTCTGTTACCCAGAATCACTTTGTTCAAACAGAGTTTTAAGCCTCCGCTAGACATCCTCTGCATACTGTCAGAAAGCCTTATTTAAATGTCTGCCGTTCAATACAGAAGCAACTTCTGTTATACTGAGCAGACTGAAAAAAGTAGACATTAGAGCCCATAAATGCTTTGATTGGTAAAGTGCTGATTCAGCAGGTAGAAAAACTCCTTCTAAATAAATACATTTCTGGCTATAGGTCAATAAAGCATTCTCCTTTTTCAGGGAAAAATCAGTGCAAATTGAATTACAGTTATACTTTCATCACTACTTGTGTAGTTGCAGAAAAACAAGCTGAATTTATTAGAGATGGTTCCAAACATAACAGCAGAACCAAAAAATTTGATGTAATATCTTCAACTGCACAATTTGTGGATAAAAAAGCAACTGTGGGGTGGGTGTTGATTCATTTTGGGTAGGTAATCACTCCAAGTTAACACGCAAAATAACTCCATCCACACCACAGGGACGGCATGGTTTTGCTCCTGTCTGATAATTTTTTTCATGGGAACATGATCAGACTTCAATGCAACCCAACAACCAGACGTACAGTACTTTCCGGACTATAAGCCACACCTGACTATAAGCCACACCCACCCCGTCTCCAACGTCTCATCATTGATTCATTGATGCCAATGAATTGATACATGCAATGATACATCATTGATACATGCAGCAGCTCTATTTCCTTCTTCATCAGCCGGACCAATCGTTAGCCCAGAAAACCTAAAGTAGCCACATCATTTTAGAGCCGCGGGTTTACAGTGGGTGGAAAAAAGTAGCGTCTAATAGACCGGAAAGCACAGTAATCCACAAGTCTGAGCTAACATGTAGCGCAATGTCTTTGCATTCAAGGATATGGCAAAGCATGCAAAATGCACTGTAGTCTTTTCAAGATGTTCCAGTACCCCCTTTTACCCATCACTTCTGTTACAGCAATATTTCACCTTTCTTCCAGAACGACATCTGTGTAAACAAAATGGTAGGATCATTTAGTCCCACCTTTATCGTATCTCTGTAAGGCCTCTAGAGGTAGTAACAGAGCCATGATAAAGGTGGAATTATGATTCTAGAACGCTATGTAAAAGGAATACCTCTTGTTCCAAGGTGTGACATTTTGATGATGTACTGTGTGTGCGATCCCTGTGTTGGGGGGATTTAAAAATGAGTGTGGGCTGTGTTCAGTAAACAAACATATCAACATGACCAGAAAGATGTCGAACTGGGGAGATACCAAGATCCGTGAACTGTTGTCACTTCAGGCGGAGGACTCTATCCATGCTAACATTTGTGGAACAGTGAAAGAGGGGCCGACTCTGGAGAGGTTAGCAACACTGTTATGCTTGGGGTATTTCCGACGCGCAAGTTATACGTCACACTACACTGCGTCACCGCTCCTTTGCTTCCAGAACGCAGGTCCGCTGTGTAAAAGTCCAGCCTGTCTCACCTCTGTTACTCCTTTGAGTTGGCTGTGGAAATCAATCAATGATGGAAAAAAGGTGAGATCACCATCTCATCAGAGGTCTCAAAAAGGTGAGATCACCATCTCACCTTTTTTCCGGGATCTCTGTGTAAAAGTGGCTAATGAACCACAGTCAATGCTAGTATAGTTTTTTCTACTCAGATAATTACAACACTTAAGAGCTAACTCTAACTCTGTCATTGCACAATGTTTGTCTAACAAAAAAAGACACTTCCATATTTGATTTTCTTTCGCCTGCTCCACAAACACTAGACAATTAAGAGGATTCAATGTTGGCACATGGTTTTTAATAATAGATTTTGGTCCATTTGTATTGTTCTCAGTGGGAAAATGAGGGGAAAATGTGCCATATTTTAAAACTCATCAACTGAATCTGACCAAAGAAAACAAACAATAGAAGTAAAATCTCCTCAAATGACCTTGTACAGAAGATGAGTTTCGACTCTACTGCTCTGTTTTTTTCCTCTCCCACCCTCCCCCTTACTTTCCATCCATCTCTTTTTCTCATTGAGTACTACCCTTATGACTCCTCTTCCTCCCACACACCAAAACAATACTAGAACAGAAAAAAACCACTGTCCTGTTTTTACCTACCTGTAGATGACTGACATGTTTTTTGGGCAAATAATTCACCACAATACACACAGACATAACTTGAAGACATGCACTAGCATCACTAAAACCGACACACTTGAAGTGAATCATGACAGAGACTGTCACCCTGTCGGCAAGGATAAATATTCCCAATATCAAATACAAGCTACTAGCAGATTTTCTGCTTTGTCATATAGCTAAAATTCCTGCACAACTGTTCTCTGACGCTTCTGACCATAAGGGAAATTGCAAAAAACTATTCACTTTGTCTGCAAGCTCCAAAATAGCACCTAGCTAATGCTTTTGCTTAAAGTGTGTTACAAAATACAGGACTTTAACAGCTGACAGAGTGAGTGTACTGCCAGCCAAATCCTTGCCTCTTAAAAGACATGCTCGGTTATTACTCATACAGCCAAATCATATCACTTGTACAGTATGAGCACAGTCTCACTTCAACTTCTGTGGGCTGTTTGGATTTTCAGTGAAATATCCACAGTCATATTTAGAGATGTGACTAAAGTATGCTGTTCTGAGCAGAAGCATTTTCAACAGCCCTATTGTCTCCTTTGGGTGCTGGCATTTACATGCATCTGTGAACTGCTTTTTAGTATAGCTCTTCATGCATAAGGCAGTCTTCCTGTATGAGTCACACTATAATCACATCAGGCATACAGTACTACACATACATTGCACTGTTTCACATGCATTCACAGCAGGTTAGTCAGTGTGCGCTGCTGAGGCGAAAGCTCTCTGCGTTTTAGTTCCTTTATGCAAACTAAGCCGATGAGTCTCAAAGACTCTTGAAGTCCCAGAAGCTTTATGCATCTTCAACACGTGCTTCCTTGTCACTGCATGTCCTCCCTCCAGCCAAGCTAGTTGTTTTGCCTGTGACCTTTTAACAGATTCCCTTGGCATTGCCGCAGCCTGCAGTCATTTTCAGTGTGCTCTGTCACAACCAGCATAGTAAACGTTTCCAAAAGGGTCATAAACTGTATGTCAAGCATCAGAGGCAGGCATTTGATGATTTTTATACAGATTGTGCATGTTGTTTGCCTCGATGAAATATTTCAAGGGTGAAGAATCAGTAATATGCCCCCACACACTGTGATTTGTTTGTTTGCCCTTCAGCCTGGGATTAGGACTATATTTAGACGAATGAAGTATGCTAATGAGCACCTAGCCTCTGGAAGGCATATCTGACAGCCTCCACCACTTGCTCTGCCAAGTCCATAATCTTTACCCCAAATCCCTTTTTTTCTCAGCTTCTGTTTTTTTCCTTTTACTCTACTGCGATTCCATTGTTAAAATGCTTATGTTGTTACATAACATATGGTTGGCTCACATGGATATGGGTGTGAAGTGTAAAGGTCTTCTACGAAGTTTTATAGTTGGCTAGGGCATCTTCATTTGCCACTTCGCAAACCCCCAGGGAGACAAAACTTATAAAAATGTATTTTCAGATAGAGACAAAAATGTGCCACCTATATTTAAGTGAAATGCGATCATAAACACCTCTTTATGCTGCTTTCATGGTCCGGATCAAGCTGTGAAGTCTAGTTTCTTCAGTGTTATCATCCTAAGTGAATATAAAGTCCTATTCCTCTCATGCAGAGTGCCAGATTCATCACAGCAGTTTTCTTGTTTTATCTAAAAATAATTAACCTTATTTTCAGAGCAGTTCTCCACAAGAGAGTTGCTACTTGGTATTTGGGCTAAAAGAAGTGCAAACAAGTGATTACAATCATCATGAATAAAATTATCATCATCATTGAGATCGGTTCTATGAACATAAAATAATGAGGTTTGAGTTGAAGGAAGAAAGGAATAGCTGTCCACTAGTTCCAATTAAGAAGAGCTGAGTAAAAAAAAAAAATCAATGGGTTATTTTCAGTCGGAAGCTTTTAAACCTCTGACATTGATTCTCTGAAAGCATCTGGATTAGTTGAAAAAAGGGAATCTAAGGAAGAGATCAAAAATTGACTCGTCAGCATCTTTTTTTTTTTTTTGTGGTTACTGTTGCAAGAAACATTTAAAAATGACATAAATGAGTATTTAAATGCATAAATCTAATACTTTAGTATCTTTATAAGAAAGTAATATTCAGATGTGGCATGTGCAAAGGTTTAGTTTGACAAAAGATCAGGATTTTGTGTTATAACATTAAAAAAACATCAGAATCCTACAATCGTATTGAATGTGGCACATTTTGTTCTCAGTGTTCTATCTTCAGGTAATTCAGTGTAGTAATAATGATGGTGTTCCACTTGTATTAACATGTTCTGTGTCCTTGCACTAGTCCACATAGACTGTCTACTAATCGAATACAATCCCCTAATTCCCCTTTTGCTTGAGACTTTTTATATAGTAGTTTGGATTTGTGAACTCCTCCTGAATTATAAATGATCCAGGTCCATCTGCAATGTGGACAGTTCGATTCTGACCTCTCTTTCGCTGCCCCCATTGCTCCTCCTGCCTCTACAATCTCACTCATCTGCAACAACATATTCTGCAAAAATGAATTATAAAATAAAATGACAGGGCAAAGAAATCTGTCTTCTGGCTGAGATGACATACAGTCTCAAATTTCATTTATTCAAAAGCCCTACCCTCCTTTGACAATGATATTGCTTCAGTTTCCACATTTCAAACTTGTAAAATCTCACCACTGGTCTAGATATTGTACATTTTATCCCGACTAACACATAGTCCTCTTTAAGGTTTCTAATGGTGTACTTTAAACAGCTGATAGAGGGGCCTTCACAGTCCTGGTGTTTTAAGAACTGAGGCTGCCTTCAAGAGAAATATTACTCCTTACTTAATACTAATTACGATCTTCTGCATATCAATTAACCTGTTACCTATGTTACCCTGTAATCTATTAGCCTGTTCTGAAATAAACTGCTCTGTATCTACATCTACATCCTCTTACCTTTTCTTAATTGTCCGTTTTAATCATTTTAATTGTTGTGTCCCTCAAGGTTGTATTCTTGGCCCACTGATGTTTTCAACCTCGAGGTTTCTTCTTACCCTGCTATGCAAATCCACATCCCCAGAGGCCCGCATTTAATATTACAGTATTATCATCATCATTAGCTGCTTTGTTGATGTTTAGTGTCGGCTCTCCCAACACATTTGAAAACCTAAAGGCAAAATATATCGCAGAATACTCCGACAATAATATATAGACTCATAGAATAACATTCCAACTCAGGTATCACTCCTGACATCTGCCTTTATTTTCAGTTTTCCTCTTATTGACTTAGATGATGTGGGTGTGTTTTGTACTTTATAGCATTACCTCTGTGCAACAACTAGAGAATAGATTTTTTATTTATCTATTTTCCTGGCTTTTTTCTCTAACCCTACTGCCTCTCCTGATTCTTTGACTTGCTTGACCACTCTCTATCTGAATATAGAGGAAGGGAAAAGTTGGAGCCATCTTTATATGAGAACAAACAACAGAAGTTTGATATGTAACCTTTAATGATTGTCTGAGGTCATAGATATTTGTCCACCCACTCTGCCGGGCGCCCAGACCAAAACAAGACTCTGTATCTCGGTACTCAAGTGAAAACTGTTATCCAATTGTAGCTTTTACAGCTCAAAAAAAAGAAAAAAAAAAAGCTGATGGATTTACGGGTCACACATGCATTTGTTTCCTCCTATCTTACTCCTGTCTTCAGTAATGCAGTGCACTTTATACCAGCGTCTGTCAGATACCCCTTCACCAACTCCAAATGGTGCAGAATGATGCCTCCTGGATTTCAACTGGCTCTAAGAGATATGAACATATTGCACCGGCACTTGCCAAATTATACTGGCTGCCTGTTACATGCCGCATTGATTTTAAATAAATTCTACTTATCATTTTCAAGGCATTAAATGGCATTGCTCTGTGTTTAATCAAGGACTCGTTAAACCCTTATGGGCATTCAGTTAGACTGGTGGATGGGGATCTGCTGGTAAATCCTCATCTTGTGACCAAAAATGAGAATTTGCTTTTAGAGCATCTCAACTGTGGAATAGGCTTCTGCATCAGATTGGCCATCTTAAAACATCATTACCCCGCTCCCTGAAGGGGTGGCAAGGGGTATTGTTTTTGGTTTGGTTTGTTTCTTTGTTAACACTCTTGCGGTAAAACTATTGGTTGAATTCATACCAAATTTGGTTTATATATTGCCAGTGACCAAGACAAAATCTCATTATATTTTGGAAACAATAGGTCAAAGTTCAAAATTTTAATGAATTTTTCAAAAATTTTTTTTTCCATTTACTTATAATGGGCGAAATTTCAAATGCCTGAAGCAGCAAAAAATATTGGTTAAATTCATACCAAATTCGGTTTATATATTGCCAATTATCCAGAATAAGTGTTATTACATTTTGGGAAAAATAGGTCAAAGATTCCACTTTTTATGAATTTTTATTTTTTATTTTCTTTCCATTCACTTATAATGGGCAAAATTTCAAATGTCTGTAGCAGCAAAACTAGAGGTTGAATTCATACCAAATTTGGTTTATATATTGCCAATTATCCAGAATAAGTGTTATTACATTTTGGGAAAAATACGTCAAAGATTCCATTTTTTATGAATTTTTATTTATTTAATTATTTATTTTTCCCCTATTTACTTATAATGGGTGAAATTTCAAATGTCTGTAGCAGCAAAACTAGTGGTTGAATTCATACCAAATTTGGTTTATATATTGCCAATTATCCAGAATAAGTGTTATTACATTTTGGGATTAATAGGTCAAAGATTCCATTTTTTATGAATTTTTAATTTTTTTTTTTTCCCTATTTACTTATAATGGGTGAAATTTCAAATGTCTGTAGCAGCAAAACTATTGGTTGAATTTATACCAAATTTGGTTTATAGTTTGCCAGTAACCTAGAATAAATTTCATTACATTCTGGGAAAAATAGGTTGAAGTTTAAATTTTTAATGATTTTTTTTTACATATTTTTCCCCCTCCCCATTTACTTATAATGGATGAGATTTCACATGTCTATAAAAATATAAATTTTGTGTCAATTTACTTCAAACTTGGCACATATATAGAGGAAATTGATATGCTGACATCAGCACATGCATAGACATGATAACATCAGCTGGATCAATGCCAAAATAAGCTACCATATGTGTGAGGGGTAGGGTTTGTTGTGCCTGGCACCACTTGTTTTGTTATTAACATTATTACTTGAAGCTCTTATCTTGCAATCCTATTTTCCATAGGTTGTTTATTAAACAGATTTCTTCTATTGCTTGTGTTCCCTTCTTGTTATGATCTATTTGTCTTTTTCTTTGTTTTCTAATTATTTCTCTCAAACGCTTTGCCAAGAAAAGTGTTAAACAGACAGATGTGAACTGAAACAAAATGAAATGAATGAAAAATTATGTTAAATAGTTCTTTAAAAAAAATACAAGGGCCACTTCCCGATGGCTCAACAAATGAAGGGATATGTGGGCTCATCAAGTCATGCAGGCCCAACCTTTCACATTTGTTGTATAATGACACCTCATCCCTCATATTTCCCGTCCCTGCACTCCACACCACCTAATCAAGCAAAAAACCCCATGATAACAGTCTCATGATGGCTCTTTGGAGATGATGAATAATGTTTGGTGAATCCTTGAGTCCACTGAGGTGCTGTTTAATAGCATTCGGCTGAAATTTTGACAGGCTGTAAATTCAGCTTTTTGCACCTGTTGTTTTAACTGGTTTTGAGCTGATCTATTTAAAAATGTAGCGTCATAACCACCCTCTGTGAACACAAAGTCAACAACCAAAAAGTGAAATAACAAACCAAATGAGGTGATTGCAAACAAGCGAGGAAAAGAAAAAAAATAAAGAAATGAAGAAAATGCTAAAATCATGTTAAGCAACTGTAACAGGACTACACAAAAAGCATTATGATTTGCTGTCATACGATTTCCCTAAATGAGTATGTTTTATTTTATTTTTTTTATTTATTTATTTTTTTTGGCTTCAGTTTTTTGCATTTATTTTTACCTTTGTAGAGGTTTGTTACCTATGACAGCCAACCCTGGCCCTGTCTGTGTTTGTGCTTGTCTCAGCATGGTTGTTTGCATATGTGAGTCTCTGCATGTATTTATGTGAGGACTCAGCTGTAAAAGGTCTTTAATTAGGATTGGATGGTCCTTGTATTCAGGGTATTCTCAGCTATTACCCTGGCAGACCTCCTATGGGACCAGCCCTCCTAAATTAGAAATAGAGAACTGCTTTTCACTAAGATTTATTCAAGCATTCTGTTTATTCATCAAAGAGCAAAGGCTTCATATTTTCTTTGGTTATTATATTTTGTGCATCTGGGACCATCTTGTGGATGCTTAACTAGAACTTCTTATTAATCTCCAATCAGAGACAATGTCTTATAGTTAATTGCTTTAGCCTCGGTGCTCTATCAAGGTGGCATTCAGAATGATGACAAAGTAACAATGGTTTCAAATTATTTTGCAGTTTACAAAACACTAATGCTCCATCAGACAAATGCCTTCTGATGGCTCCTGTAGAATGTCATTCTTAATCTGTACTTGTCCCCCCTGGGTATACGTGAGGGCACTGTCAGCCATTCACAGTATGACAGAGACATCAGGAAAATGTCATGTGACTTGATGATATCATGTTAGACCTCGGTGACAGCATGACACTGTCTTTTCATGACAGTTGATTGGCTGGACTTAAAAGGGAGTTTAATACCACACAACATTATTGGACATCGGCCAGATTAGTTAAGGATATTGTTACTTTATTCTGTAATCCACTCATTTACACTAGTTCAGTGCTGGTGAATGTTGCAGCTAGTGTGGGTTATTGCTGTTTCCTTAACCCATAATGACCCAGTACTACTTTCGTGTCAATTCCCAAATAAATTTTTCTCTATATTTAACCTTTCTGAAGTGATTTACTACCATTTTTTATAATATTATCCTCTGTATGTTCCATTTCTTCAGTGAAAATCAGGTCTTTTCCTCAATTTAATTCACAGGTCATTTAGATCAGGGGTGTCAAACTCATTTTAGTTCAGGGGCCACATTGAGCCCAATTTGATCTCAAGTGGGCCGGGCCACTAAAATAATAACAGTGAAAAAAAGGAAAATTATATTATGATCAGGTTTACACCTACAAAGTTACCTTAAAAATCTGAATAGCACAAACAACTTGAATTATCTTAAGAAAAACAAGTGCAATTTTAGCAATATTCTGCCTCGGTTTGTCAGTTTATCATTTACACATGTGCATTACAATTGCACAAAACATTTAGTAACAGGCAGAATATTGGTAAAATTGCATTTACTTTTCTTAAGACATTTCCATTTGTTCATATTTGTTCAGGTTATTCACATTTTTTGTAAAAGTGAAGTTTGGTAATGTAAACATGTTCATGTAATTTTACTTTTTTACACCAAAAAAACAAAGACAACATTTGGGGTTGTCATTATTAATAGGTTACAATGATAATGTTTTACTGGTCTGACCCACTTGAAATCTAATTAGACTGTATGTGTCTTTATGTGAAACCTGAATTAAAATGATTTTGACACCACTGATCGTTAATATCTTCAGTGTAATTTTTGCATTTCACAAATTCATCCTGCGGGCCGGATTGGACCCTTTGGTGGGCCAGATTTGGCCCCCGGGCCGCATGTTTGACACCTGTGATTTAGATGCTCATAAAAAATCTGATTAAAGTTGAGGGTTATTATATCTGAAACAGAAAGCTGAAGAGAAAGTGACATTTTCAGCAAATATATCAATAAATGAGTCTAAACAAACCACTGTTATTTATCAAACTCCATGGATTTTACTAGTGAATCAGTGTTGTAGAAGATGACATTGTTTTCATGTTCACTATGGAGCCTCTGAACGTCCAAATGGGTCATATCTGATGACCATGAAAAGATGAAAAACTGCATTTTACACCAATTATTTACATGTATTAATAGGATTAGTGGATCAATGAGTAATAAACATTTCACATCAGTAAATAATTTGAGTTGACAGTGGCTGTTTGGGTCTTTATGGGGTAAACTAAGATATTTTCTGTTGCTTGATGTGAAGAATAATTGTTAAATTGTGCCATATTAAGAGAGCAGACCGGTCATTCATCTGCTGGCACAGACAGAATCATCAAAAAACTCTGTCTGCTTCTTCCAGTTGAAAAGGTTGTACTTTCCATCAGCATAGTCTGCCTGCTCAATGTGCCAGCTGTAAATGCTTGTAATTCATGCCCACTTATTGGACTGGTATGATGTGTGCAGCAAGTACTTCAGTCCCAAGGAACTCAACCAATATTTTTAGGCAGTCATCTAGCTGAGCACAAAAATGCACAAACCTGTGACAGATGGTCAAAAATGTTCTATTGGAAATATTACTATTGCTATGGTTGAAGGCTGTGTATGATGGGGGGGTTCAGTTCAACAACTAATCATATACACACAACACAACTGTGTTCTGTTGGAAGAATTTAAGGAGAGAATAAACACAACTTCTCCATCGCCCTTTTCTACTGTTGTACAGCGTTCCAAAACTTCTTTTGAGCTAAATAATTTGGATGTGGAGGACCGAAGTACGACAGCATTAACAGTATTTAGTCATGAAAAGCCAAAGCTAAGCCTACTGAAGTGTTTTCACTTACTCTGGACGGTTGTCTGCCTCCTGCTGCGGTCACCCACACAACTTTATTCCAAACAAAATTGTCTGGTCCTATGAATCCCATCCAGTTTGGACAAATAATCCATCCAGTTCAGTGGACATTTTCGGTTAGCTAGCAATTTCCGTTGGTGATCTGTCCATCCCATTACGAGAAAAATATCCCTTTTCCATTGCGTTTGTCCGTCTCATCCATACGTATGTTCCTTGTGTGTCAGCTGGTTTAGGCACAGAGGAGGACTAGAGTAGGACTGCAGCTAAAGTTTGTATTTTCAAGCCAACATTTGTTCGAGTCCCTCACATCAGCTCTGTGCCCTCACTGCGGAACTGAGTTCTGTTCACGTTCAAGGAGGCACACGTAAACAACACATGAGGCGTTCAGGAACAATTAGAATAATTAGGAAATTACAACACTTTTCAAAATCGTCAAATATTCAGAATATTCAAATACAACATCAAAAAAAACAAAACAAAACAATAGCGGTGTCTGTGAACCATGTCTGTGAACCATGTAATCACAATCCTACATTTTAAACTCTGTAATTAGCTATATTTCCCACACTTGCCCATCAACACATCACAACACTTTGCACCATGAACTCAGATAGTTTTGCTGATGAGGTCTGACGTTACATTTTGGTGCATTATGGGAAGTGAAGTTTTTCTCCTGCAAAGTTACTATCAAATCCTCCGCACTTTAATCATACACTTCTGGAATAAGGACAAAAGTAAGCCTACTGATCAAATGCCTTTTTTTTTTTTTTTTTTTTGCTTTTTTAGGTGCTTTGCTTAAATTTCTGTCAGCGACAGTTGATAGTGACAGTGCCACCTCCTCACAAGCTGAAGGTATTTATCAGGCTACATGGAATTAGTAAAATCACAGTCTAGGAAAAAAAATCTTATCATTATTAAATCCATCACAATCAGTATTAATTGCATGTTATTATATAATAAATAAGCCTAATAATAATAATAATAATAATAATTTAAATAATTGTATTTGTTTATCCTTTTATCATCAGTAGTACTAGTACTAAATGCACCAGAAAACAGGAAATCGCATCTGGATTTTATTTTTCTTCTTTGGTGATTCGACCACCACATCTTTGCGTATTAGGGGCCTCACTTTACTTTCTTGCCTAGAGCCTCCAGATATCTTGAAACAGCCCTGCTGTCGTCAACGAAAATTATGACAAAATATCTTTGCCAACGAACCTTTATCATGTGACAAAAACGAGATGAGACGTAACAAAAATGGTGGTCATGTGATGATAACTATAATTAAATGTGTAATGCAATATTGTTGACAAATAAAAACGAGACTAAATGTGGTTTACAAAACAAAAACTGTGATAAAAATTTCTCTTCATTTTCGATAACGAGACTAGAGGAATTGATGTTATAATCTTTAGTTTCACTACTGCAGGTGTGCTGTGAAATTGTGAGGTCCACAGGTTACCAGACATTTTGCACCCAGGCAGTTCGCCTCCTCTGGTTTGCACCTGAAGTCTGGATGGTTCGCCTTCCATCTCATGATCCAAACGTCCAGGGTCCAAAAAAACCTGCTCCCAGTCCGGGTCCGCACAGTAGAATACTGCAACCCAAACTGAGTCAAACGGGACTTGATGTGGGGCTGAGTTTGGATGCATTCAGACAGAATAATGCGGCCTGAGCCGGTGCTTTTCCACACAGATACCCCAACACCCCCCCCATAAAGACTTCTCAAGATGTAGGCTATTTGCGCAGTACAGTGACCGACTAAAGACTCGCTAGACTTGCCCGCATGAATATTCATACAGATATGATAATTGACAGCATATAATATATGCCTGAGTCCATAAGGATGGTAAGATAACCTTGTTTGAACTAAAATGGGTTTAACTAAAAGAAAATGTTGGTTTTGTCAAGACTCTGTTGACCAGATAAAATAGAACTGCATGACTAAAAAGAGACTAAAATACAATTTTCATTGACTAAATTAGGACTAAAATGTCATCCGTTTTTGTCGACTAAAACTAGATGAAAATAGTCATGTATTTTTCTGACTAAAATGCGACTAAAATGCTCAGAGTTTTAGTAGACTAAAATTTGACTAGACGAAAAAACTATGAACGTGACTAAAAGTAATAAAGACTGAAATGACAGTTTGGCATAAAGACTAGACTAAAACTAAAATTAAAACAGGCTGCCAAAAACAACACTATATGTCAGCCCTGCGATGAACTACTGACATGTCCAGGGTGTACCCCGCCTTCACCCATAAGTAGCTGGGATAGGTTCCAGTGACCCCTGTGACTAGGGATAGGAATCGAGAACCGGTTCTTTTTGAGAACCGGATCCCAGTAGCTCAATTCCTTGGAATTGTTTGCCTGCCTCCTTAACGATTCTGCTTATCGATTCCGCCTTCGCTGCACATGCGCTGCGCTGCGCATGCTACACTGCATTGTTTTGGTCAGAACATAGCCAACATGGTGTTGTGGCAGAAACGTCTAAAAAGACGACACCAGGTCCACTGAAACGCTGTCAAAACTTCCATTTCTTCAAAAGGGTGGAATCCCTCCAATATTCTCAAACATTTGTCCACAGCATGGGATTCATTTACAGGAATGTCACGTATTTGTGTACAATACTTAGCAACACTTGTGAATGTAGCGGCAGAGCGAACACCGGGCCCAGTTCCGGTTCCGGTGCGGGCAACAAATGTCGTACCCAAATACAAGTTTCCGAAGGTAGGGGAAAGGAAATGAGGAGCACAACAACGGGACACGAGTCGAGCCGAGTCGAACTGGTTCGACGTGGTGGAAATGCGGCAATAGGGGAAATCGTAAAATGTCTTTAGTTTCACTTTCACTGTATCCCCCCCCACACACACACACTAACCAGGATCGGCGTCATCTGTTATTATTATTTGTACATACTGTACATGTTATATTTTCTGTGCAGAGATGGAAATATAAAAGACCGTTAATACAAACACACCCGTTATTCCCTCACCCAATGAGAATCGATGACAGAATCGATAAGGAATCGGATCGATAAGCAAAATCGAAAATGGAATCAGAATCGTTAAATTCTTATCGATTCCCATCCCTACCCGTGACCCTAGTGAGGATAAAGCAGATTCAAATAATGAATGAATGAATGCATGTATTTAAATGTTTATTTAGTTTTTAATGTGGGCATTTAGTTAACAGTTTTACATGTGTCCAAATTTTACATTAAATAACACATAAATCGTTGTACGCACGTTGTCAGTCTTACTTTTGATTTGCAGATTATGTGATGAACATTTCTGATCATTCTGAGACTGTTTTCTCTCCATAGGTTGCTCACTCAGCTCCTGCAGTCTGCTTCTTCTTCACCATCTGTTACGACAGAGTACAAACCTGCTTTTGCCTCAACCCAGATTCCACTTCAAGATCAACTTCTCATCAAGTTGAGTGACAAATCCAGAGAGCTGAACTGATAGGGCAGAAAGTGGGGCTAGCACTATTCTGCCTGGGGGTTAAACACTTCATATTTATCATAAGCATTGTTCAGCAGACAATTTATGTCATACTTCAATGAATAGAAAGGCACCAAAACAATTTGTTTATGAGAAAATGGGGCTGCTGTTTCAAAGGGAGGGCAAACTGTGTACTCCTTCTCTGTTGAGGAAATTACAAAGAGGATTTGGAAAGGGAAGGGGGGCAATATTTCAGAAGGTGAAGTGTATGATGACAATCATAATCTCATGTTCACTGTGCACAATGATGCACTGACAGCCCATTTATTGTCTGTCTTTCTTTCCTTTGTGCTTGCTTGGCAGCTGTGTTTGGATATATTGTCAAAAAATGGATTTTAACAATTACTATACCTATTTTCCAAAGTAATATAAAACTGCATAATATCCAGAATATCCTCTTCATGAATGTGCAATGTTCCTATAAAAAGATATGAGTGCCAGCTCTCATCCATCTTGCTACAGTAGGTTTCTATTGAGTTGGACTGTTCCACTGAAAACACTAACCTAGCATGACAATATGATTATCTGACCACCAACCAAGTGCTTCAATTTGTCCACAATTCAGACTTAGTGATTTTTTTGACAGCAGCATCGCTTTAACAAAGTCAATTGGCCAAAGAAAATCAGTAGTGGTCCTCCCATTCTTACTCTAATTAATGGATAAAACCGGCTACAGCTGACAGCGGCGCTTTGAAGTAAGGCTCTCAGAATGTAATACACCCCTCCGGCTGAGTTTTTATTAGCTAATGTTTTCATATAGTGAGCTGAACTGGGGTTATGGGGCTCCTCTGGCCCTGCCATCGCTGCAGGGAGCTTGTCTATAATAACCCTGATTCCATCCTCCTCCTTCCTTTTCCATCCTAATCTCACACACCTCATTTGTTGTTTGGTCTTTTCTGTTAAGTCCACACTCTCTTTCTCTCTTTTACATCTGCTCATTTACATTTGCACTGACTCCGACAGCTGTCAATCACCTGCAGACAGATGGCAGTTTATTTTCAGCACAAACAGCAATACGGAACATCTGAAATTGTGCTTCAATGCCAATACTTTCCATTGGTTGCAGTTGGCTAACCCTGCAATCGAAGGGTGATTACGGGTCCGGCTGATTGAATGGCATAATGAAAAGACAGTGCAGAAACGACACTTCATTTCAAGGGTAATTACAAATGTGTTCAACAGCCTAAAAGAATAATAACACTTACTTAATACAGCTATTTACTGCACACACAAAATATGCTGTCATAAAATAAATTATATTAAAAAAAAAAAAAAACACATTTACAGTATGAAAAATATGTGGCTGTATCCATGTGGCCTTAATCACTTCTCACTGGCAGGTAAGGTAAACCTGCCAGATTAGAGTCTAGCAAAAACATTGCACTGATTTTTTTTTTTTCAAGCACTGAGTGTGGCAGGGTTGGCAGAATCCTGTAAAAAAAAAAAATAAACTAAGAACACCAGAGCAACAGACTGTCAGACACCTGAGGCTGCTGCCAAGTGGAAGAGCAATGGGCTAGAGAATGAAATCAATGACAGAGAAAAAGGAATATATGCTTATTTGATGCAAATAACAGAGGTCGACATGGTCATTACTTCAGGCATTCCTCACTTAATGACTATGGACCTGATACTATTTTTACTAGACATATTCTGTTTAATAGAGCATTCAACTACATGACGGAACTGGATTTTTTTCAAGTAGCAGATCTGCACTGCCACACAGTTCTTAGCACAGACTTATTTTACTCCAAAACCCTTCTTATTCTCCCACCTTCTAGGATTTGTGGGATTTTTTTTTTGCCTCTAGAGCTGACAAGTCCATACCATTTAGAGGATTACATTATTATGTATACATTAATGTGTAATACAGGGGACAGATTTGCTTTCTTTTAGCTTCAGGGTGGGATCTGTCCTTTTATGCCTCAAAGGTATTATGAGCTTGGCATATGTAGCTTGGGACCACCAGACCTAGTTTTGCCATAGAGGTAATCAATTTTTAAACAGTAAAAACCATGATAAAATAAATCAGTAGCCGGTGATAGTGGACCATCATAGGGCAATACGTATTAAGCATCATATCACCTTGCCTGAATACATGAGATAAAATGATTTCTGTCTTATAAAATTAAGAGAAGGGGGTTTATGTAGTATTTCTACTCTCAGATATTAACAAACGACCTGAAAATATTATTAGAGTGTAAAATAAAAAGTTCTGAAATTGTGCGAAAAATATCAATATGCAGGATTGTATATGCACTGAATATATTTACGCTCCAGTTTAATGTAACCACTAGAGGGAGTAATGAGTCACTCTACCACGGGGCCTTTGGCTAAAGTATTAGAAAGTGGCGAAATGGAAGGAGAACTGCCAAGTAACATTTTTTAGAGTCAAACAAAGTGACAAAAGCTAGAAGCGCTGCTGTTTTCTCCACTGGACAGAGCTGTAAACTAGAAAAGCACTCAGAGAGCTCAGACCTCCGCCAAGGCAGATCAGTCTTAATCATTTGTTCCTTGTGCCAGTATCAACATTTCCTGAAAATTTCATCAAAATCCATCCATAACTTTTTGAGTTATCTTGCTAACAGACAGACAGACAAACAAACAAACCCTGATGAAAACATAGCCCCCACCGTCCTTGGTAATAGTAATGAAACAAATGGAGTTTGATGATGAAATCACAGCATTTCTTCTACACAGGTGAGTTTGATTAAGAGGTGAATGAAAATGTACATTTATTTGGGGAAGTTATTATTACCCTGGCCCCCAAAGGGGAGGTGAGGGGTATTGTTTTTGGTTCAGTTTGTTTGTTTGTTTGTTTGTTTGTTAACACTCTTGCAGCAAAACTGTCAGTTGAATTCATACCAAACTGAGTTTATAGATTGCCAGTGACCCAGAATAGATCTGATTTTATTTTGGGAACAGTAGGTCAAAGTTCAAATTTTTTATGAAATTTTTATAACTTTTTTTTCCCATTTACTTATAATGGGCGAAATTTCAAATGTTTGTAGCAGCAAAACTATTGGTTGAATTCCTACTAAATTGGGTTTATAGATTGCCAGTGACCCAGATTACATGTGGTTCACTGGCATTCTATAAATATGTGGTTATATTTTGGGAAAAATAGGTCAAACCTCAAATTTCTAAAATCTTTTTTCTTCTCCCACTTACTTACAACGGGTGACATCTCAAATGTCTATAAAAACATCAATTTCGTTTCAGGTTACTTCAACACTTGGCACATATATAGAGGCAATCGATATGCAGACATCCCCACATGCATAGACATGATGACATCAGCTGGATTGATGCCAAAATTAGCTACAATATATGCAAGGGGTGGGGTTTGTTGTGCCTGGCACCACTTGTTATCTCTGATATGTTTGCTAATTGGTTGATTCGTAGTTTAATTAAACTATGACAGTTTGACCTTGTTTGGACAATTCCAAATGAATCTTACATCCTTCCATTTTCTGAACTGCTTAGTCCTTGTGAGGGTCAAGGAGGCAAAACACATCTTTATTTCAATTATTAATAACAAAGTGTACAGAGGATGATGGTGATTTGTGGTTTTACTGTGGCTGTTTTCTGTTTAACACAGAGGTATAATGTAAACCAAGGTTATAATAGTTTTGGATTTTTCATTATAATTGAGTTTTATGTAGTTTTGACTTTTTTTCCCCTCTAACTCAGTTAGTTTTAATTAGTTTTTACAGCAGGTTTGCTAGTTTTTATTAGTTTTCATTATTTTCTAAATGCTTCATTTTAGTTCAGTTTTAGTTTCTTTATATCGTTTATCTTCTTTGCCATTGTATTAAAATAAATCCCAGACAGGATTCTGCTGCTTTCTCCCAACTTTAGTCTCCATGTTTCCAGGTAGAGTGGGGACCAGAAGACAACTAAACGACAAGTGATGATAAGTGACGGACCGTTAAATATCATATGGTGCCAGCAGCTAAAATTGCTTGAGGGAAATAAATCGATTTCGTATCAGTCAGACGTTGACAAAGACGAAAACGGAGGGAATTTTATCCATAATTTTTATTATATTTTTATATTTTTTTTTTTATTTTAGTTAGTTTTGTAAGCACACAATACAGTTTCAGTTAGTTATCGTTTTTTTTCTTTTAATTATAGTTTTTATTTATTTCAGTTAACAAAAATGTTTTACAATTCTAGTTTTCGTCATTTCGTTAGTTTTCCATAACGCTAATAACCTTGATGTAAACTGTCGCTGACGAAACATATGACAACCCAGTCTTTATCAAAATGTGAAATAGCTATGTTTGTTCACAATACAAAATGTATGTCACTATTTCACATTTTGATATGAGACTGGGTTGCATATGAAGATTATAAGACAGCATTATTTTGACCAACCATTAAACTAACCAGCTTTGAATTTTAGTTTGAAGAAGAAAACTTGACAATGCGTGTAAACAATGACCTTTGTATTTTATTCAGTGAATGATACAGTCTGTGGATACATAGCATTGATTTGCTTGTGGTTTTGGTAGTTCTAAGTGTTCTGGTACATAACTTCCCCCTGCTGTTGAAAGATTGTAATATGAATACTACATATAACCCTTTTAAATGAATAAAAAATAAAGTGCAACCCAGATAATTTGGGCAGAACACTGGTCTTAATGAAATTGCTACTGAGTGACATGCTTGTCTGAATGGCTGACACTTATCTCAAGCAACTGGAATTATCCTATGTGTGTGACTGTGTGCATATGTGTGTTTGTGTGCATACGTCGATGTCCATGCTAATTAACTGGGACAGGAACCAAGGGAGAGTGGCTCTCCAGCTGCTCCTCCCCTCCTGTGTACCCCTGGGTTAACTCACTCCTCTGAGACCAATACACTCGCATGTACAATGCATGCACACACACACAGCCATACACACCACTGAGTACAAGTGAGCGAGGGTTTCAGAGGTAAAGAGAAAGGCCACCAGGGTAGAGATGATAAAGAAGAGAGGAAAGAAAAGGCTAAACGGGTGTCAAAAGGGACAATTGCAGCATCACACAGACCACTCAACTTGATGTCAGAATCTTATTGAGAAAACAGCCCTGAGGATACTGGTAGACCAGCGTGGTGCTGAAAACAGAAGTATCCTGGCCCATCAGCGCATACTTAGACCCGGTGATATATGACACACAGTTCTGTAGCTCATGTCAAAACTCTGGAACTAACTTATAGCGCAGTGTTTTTCAACCTTGGGGTCAGGACCCTACATGAGGTCGCCTAGAATTCAAATGGGGTCGCCTAAAATTTCTATAAAAATAAAAATAAAAACTAAAGACATGACAAACTTTGACGCTGAAACTGAAGCACTGTGTTTATCTTTCAAATGTTCATTGTGGTCGGTTTAAGATGCTGCAGCTCTTTCATTTTTTTTGCAATCCAATTTTTTATTTTCATTTTCATTTAACAAATTAAATTGAACAGAGGTATTTCAGGTTATATAGCAGGGGTGTCAAACTCTGGTCCTCGAGGGCCAGTATCCTGCAGGTTTTAGATATTTCCCTCTCTCATCACACCTGGAAGCCGTTACATCATTATCAGGCTTCTGCAGAGCTGGATGACGAGCTGATCATTAATTAAACCAGGTGTGCTGGAAGAGGGAAATATCTAAAACCTGCAGGATAGCGGCCCTCGAGGACCGGAGTTTGACACCTGTGTTATACAGTATTACTGGAATGGATTCTCAGAGCAAGAATACCAACAGTGAGCCCAAGACATAAGAACCAAAGTCATGAGATACCAAAGAACACAGTGATAGTATAAAGATAAAAAAGGAAAAGTAAGAAAAAGTAAGGTTAATTACAAAAAATAAAAATGCATACATAACCTACAAGCTGTAGCTCTTTCATAATTCATAGTTTGAGTTCTTGTTTGTTCAGTATTAATTGTCAGCCTTGTAAATCCAAGCTGGACTGACTGTACATATCCTGACCAAGGAAAATAAAATTCTCACTTTGTGCAGTAATCTACACCTGGTTTTTCTGCCTCCATCCACAATAATATACATTATCCCAGATAGCAAAATCATTATGGCTTAAATCTGGCCCAAAACTGGCATGCCATTTGGCAAAGTTCTGGGCGGATGTATGGGCCCTAAATGACCCAAAATAGACAAGCCAAAATCAAACCAGAAGGAAGACAAAATTCATCCAAAACTAATTGCGGACTTCCAAAATACAGCCATAATTGTCCCAGAAAAGCCCCAAATCCTCATAATCCTGGCAAAAAGCAGCCAAAACATACTTGATCCTGCTCTTTGCCCAGTCTTTTGGTTAACCAGACATATGCCATAACTCAGCCATATATTGCTGGTGCCTCCATATCTACAGTATTATGGATAACCTTAATCATACCACAGTTAAGCCTAACGGTTTTCATAATGCCAAAAGAAAGCCAAAAATGCCAAATATATGCCATAATACTGCCAAAATACTTGCTATCTGGGATATAGACTAAATGTCATCTGAAATCAATGTTTATTTGCAACACAGTGTTGCAAACTATTACATGATCAAAAACAAATTAATTTTAGCAAAAAATTGTCTCGTTTTGAATGTCTGAGGTCAGATATTTGTGGTGTTAAAATGGGGTCATGAGCCAAAAAAGGTTGGGAATCACTAGGGGTGCACCGATACCACTTTTTTCCAGACCGAGTAAGAGTCCAAGTACTTACATTTGAGTACTTGGCAATACCGAGTACCGATATGAGTATTTAATAATAGCAGGGGTCTCAAACACGCGGCCTGCTAAAGGTTCCAATCCTGTGGGATGAATTGGCAAAGTGCAAAAATTCCACAGTCAAGGCTGTGGAACTTGTTTTAGTTCAGGTTCCACATACAGACCAATATGATCTAAAGTAAAATAATAACAGCAGAATAACCTACAAAATGAATGACTCCATGTTTTCTTCTCGGTTTAATGTGGAAAAAATAATATTACATTATACCTATAAATAATGTCAACTTCAAATTTTTGTCTTTGTTGTAGTGCAAAAAATAACATTGAATAATGAAAATATTTACATTTACAAACTTCTTGTAACAATAAAATGTGAATAACATGAACAAATATGAACAACCTGAAATCTCTAAAGAAAATTAAGCACAATTTTAACAATTTTCTGCCTGTTACTATGTGTTTAGTGTCTTTGTAGATCTGCTCCATAATGCACATGTAGAAATGATAAAATGAGGCATAATATTGTTAAAATTGCACTTATTTTTCTAAAGAAATTTCAGTTTTTTCAGGTTATTCATATCTTTCTTGTGTGGATAGTTTATAAAATTATTTTATAATATTTTTTTTGCACTAAAACAAAGACAAAAATTTGGAGTTATTATTATTTATAGGTTATTATGCTATTATTTTACTGGTCCAGCCCACTGGAGATCAAATCGGGCTGAATGTGGCCCCTGAAAGAAAATGACTTTGAGACCCCTGAAAAATAGCATTGCAGTTCTTTTCTTTATTGTCGTTGTCATTAGTCTGACTGTAACAAAGTGCTGCTACTGACATTTAATGCGTTGGAATGGGACTGAGCGTTTCTCAATCAATCCACCAGGGGGCACCGCTCTTAATTAACCATACTGGCTAAATACCACAAAGAAAAGTAAAGTTTTTTAAGAAGAAGAAAGTCAGTAATAATAAACACAAAGACAACAGAGCTAATACTAATGTTGATATTGATTAAGGTAGTTGTCCTAAATATGTCAGTAGTTTTTCTCTAACTCACGCAGTCGCTCTTTGAACAGATCCTCTACCTCCACAGTTCCCGGTGGTATTCTCCATCTGGGTATGCATCCGTGAGCACATGGAAAATGGATGGAACGTATGCAGAGGATGGACAGAACGCTCCGTCTGTATCCATCTGTGTCTTTAACGTTACTTTCAGTCAGCATTACTTTTGTCACTGTCATTTATTTGGAAAAATCTCCACACTGCTGACATTACTCCTCTGTCGTGTACCTGCTGAACTTAACTTCGAATGTCACGCTGCTGTAAAGTGGTTTCGGTGCGGTTGTATCGGAGTACTTTTACGAGTACAAGTACAAGTACACACACTGAGTATCAAACCTGATACCCGATACTGGTATCGGTATCGGTGCATCCCTAGGAACCACTGTTATAGCAAGTGAACAAAACTGCTCCATCACCTCTATAATCTTCTTATTCCATACTCAGTGCAAATGAAAACGCAACACTTGAATGTGTTTTATTGTTCCTGAGCTGCATCAATATGTTTAAGTTTCACCTGTACAGGGTGGGGAAGCAAAATTTACAATATTTTGAGGCAGGAATTGAAAGACAGTGTATGACCAATTAGTTTATTGAAAGTCATGAGAATTTATTTGCCACAAGAAAATTGACATAATAGAAAATGTTTTTATTCTATGTGTCCTCCTTCTTTCTCAATAACTGCCTTCACACGCTTCCTGAAACTTGCGCAAGTGTTCCTCAAATATTCGGGTGACAACTTCTCCCATTCTTCTTTAATAGTATCTTTAAGAAAGTCGACATTGCTGTGTGATCTTCTATTGGTAGCATGTTCTAAAACGCCCCAAATAGCAGAATCCAGAGGGTTTAGATCTGGGCTAGAAGGCGGCCATAAACATGATTCCCAAAAATTGCTAAAGTTGGATTTGTTGCTGTTGTCAACAAGTGTTTTGGTGTTCTTGTGTAAGATTTTAACTTCAAATCATATTTTACTGCATTTCTAACGGTCTTGTTGTCTACCTCAAGTTCAATTGCCATTTTTCTCATGGATTTGGTTGGATCCTTTAGGATTTTGGATTTGAGAGTTTTAATAAAAGCTTCAGTACGTTCTTTGTTGCTTCCTCCACTTCCAGACTTTCTCGTAATAGTTTTGCGCATAGTCATTCTCTTCTTTACATTATAAACAGTCTTTATGGACACTCCAACTATTTTTGAAATCTCCTTTGGTGTGACGAGTGCATTCAGCAAATCACACACTCTTTGACGTTTACTTTCCTGATTACTCATATGGGCAAAAGTTTCTGAAAAGGTATGGATAATAGTGTTAGGTATGATTATGACATCAATATATGTTTGGTTTCAAAACAATTGACGTAGTGCCTGCTGAGAAAAAACAACTAAATGTTCATTGTAAATTTTGCTTCCCCACCCTGTATAAGATAATCCCAGAGAATTTCTTAACAACCTGAGACGGGTTGGGCTATTGTCACGCTTGAATGAACTTGTCTGCATTTATAAGACTTGTTTTTCTCATTGCTCAGCAATGAACTGCTCAACTTAAGGAATTGTGGTCAGTTAAGGAGTGGTCATTTTCTGTATATAAAGGCAAGCTGAAAAGCATGAAAATCATTTGTAGTAACTCAGCGATGCCTAGACTAACACGTGACCAAAGATGCCATGCTATGGGGCTCCTGGAGGCCGGAATCTCTGCTCGGCAGGTGGCGCACCGTTTTGGATGCAATGTGTCCACCATAGTCAGGATGCAACAGAGGCATGAAGAAACTGGCTCAACTGCAGACAGACCTCGCCCTGGACGAGCACGTGTGACCACACCACAGCAGGATCGCTACATTGAGCTGCAGTACCTCCAGGACCGCTTTGTGACTTTTGGTTTTGGGGGTCCTTGAGTTTCTTTCTTTATCCTTATTTTTTGTCAACAAATTTGGATGTGATTTTTTATTTTTACTGTATAGAAATGGCCTATGATTAATTCCAAAGAGTTTATGGAATAAAAATCCTCATCGATTTTAAAAAATATAAGAATCTTCAAGTGTTGCGTTTTCATTGGCACTGAGTATAGATATTTTGCACCCTGGTCACCCTGAGAACCTCTAATCTCTACTGGACGGATAAGCAGAGCCAAAAAAAAAAGCCTTTTAAATAAGAGATGACTTAAAGATGAAGATGTGACCTACAGGACCACACTGTGTCCGTCAGTTGTGTAGCTGTGTCGATCAGATAAAGACTCCCCAAGCATACTGTCAGTAATCAATAGAGGAAAGTCACTGATGCTCTGGCATTGTTCCACTTCTCTTCTCTTTTCTTTAGAGCCTTGATTCGACCGCTGATGAACAGAGCCTCAAATCGCCTTTTTTCACTGATGGAGAATTTTGGTGAAAGTGGCAACAATTACCATTATGAAAACGTCCTTGAAACTTTGTCACGTCAAAGAGGACGGGCCACATCTCTTTTAATCATCTATCACTTTACATGATTAATACACTGTCCGCTATAATTTTCTAATCTGATTGCATGTGAAATTTACTGTACTTTTAAATGCGTATAATCACACATAAATGCTTCCAACAATTCACTGGAACAAACAAAAGAAAGGATTCCTTGATTAATCTCATCACTGGAAAAAATCTAAATCTTACCAAGTGTATTTTTCTCATTTCTAATCAAAATGTTTAATAACACTTAAAATACAACATCATCACCTAAAAAAGAGTAACTTGTCAATGAGATATAAGAACTTATTTTTAGACAATAGATCTTGAAAATCTTACCAAGATCATTTTCACTTGCTCCATTGGCAGATTTTTTTGCTTGAATTTAGCAAAAAAAATCTTGATTTAAGAAAAAAAAAAAATCTGCCAATGGAACAAGTGAAAATTATCTTGGTAAGATTTTCAAGATCTATTGTCTAAAAATAAGTTCTTATATTTCACTTACAAGTTCTTCTTTAGGTGATTATGTCTTACAGGGGTTGGACAAAATAATGGAAACACCTTCACCTCAAGATGATAATGCCCCAATCCATACAGCTAGAATTGTTAAAGAATGGCATGAGGAACATTCTAATGAAGTTGAGCATCTCGTATGGCCGGCACAGTCCCCAGACCTCAACATTATTGAGCATTTATGGTCAGTTTTAGAGATTCAAGTAAGACGTCGATTTCCACCGCCATCGTCTCTAAAAGAGTTGGAGGGTATTCTAACTGAAGAATGGCTTAAAATTCCTTTGGAAACAATTCACAAGTTGTATGAATCAATACCTCGGAGAATTGAGGCTGTAATTGCCGCAAAAGGCGGACCTACACCATATTAAATTATATTTTGTTGATTTTTTAAGGTGTTTCCATTATTTTGTCCAACCCCTGTATTTTAAGTGTGATGAAATATTTTGACTAGAAATGAGAAAAATACATTTTTTAAAGATTTTTTTTAACCCTTTCATGCATAGTGCTCGCTACAGTGGACAGCTGTTCTCTTGTATATTCATGGATTTTAGTTAAATATCAGGCAACACAGTGGATGCTCACACTGCAAAAATCTAACTCTGACCAAGTGCATTTTTCTCATTTCTAGTCCAAATATCTAATCATACTTAAAATAAGACATAATCATCTAAAAAGGAACTTTTCAGTGAGATATAAGAACTTATTTATAGACAATAGATCTGCAAAATCTGATTTCAAGAAATCTTAACAAGATAATTTTCACTTGTTCCATTGGCAGATTTTTTTTTTTTTTTTTTGCTTGAATTAAAACAAAAAATGTTACTCTTTAGGTGATTATGCCTTACTTTGAGTGTGATAAGAAATGATTTGACAAGAAATGAGAAAAATGCACTTGGTAAGATTTAGATTTTTGTAGTGCATGCACCATCCCATACACTGACATTCATACCATTACTGTAACTTTACTGATCTTGATAAAACCTGATCTGCACTAACATGTTTGAGTGTAAATCAATTGCTTGTTATTGTTATTAAACTGTAATTAACAGGTTTTTTGTGTTTGTTTTTTTTTTTTTTTGCATTTTATCTCCATGAAGTGAGTAATGACTAGTTTTTGTGTTTGTTAAAATCTGAGAAAACATCAGATTATCTGCATTAAAAATGTTTTCATTTCACAGTTTTCACACAGTTTATCAGTAAATATGTTTCTTTGCTTCAAAAATTAAATCCATGGTGTCCAGCTGAGTGGACATTTTTGCAACTCCATGAAAAATGGGTTCATAAAACTATTTCAATTGTATTGTGTTTTTTTTAAATGCCTCGAGGAATAAAAACACTCAGGAAAAATATCTTGACTAAGGTCCTCATAATTCATGCATGAAAGGGTTAATTTTTGCAGTAATTAAAGGGATCATATTTTGCAAAACCCACTTTTATTAGTCTTTTGTACATTTATTTGTGTATTTGGACCCTAATAGTTAAAAAAAGTTTGAATTTGAACCCTCCAGGTGCTGCAAAACTATCTTTATATTCATTTTGGCAAAAATCAAGTGGATTTCTACAACCTGTTATAATTCCTGCTTAATTTGTTTCGTCTATAACTAGTTACGTCACGACATTCGCACTTATAAGGTCAAGACTTCGGATGAACATTTTTACGAGTACGACATAATTGTTTATCAGCAGCAGCGGTTGTAGTAAAAACTGAAAATATGTCCAAACTTCGAGCTGATTTCCTAAAATGTTCAGTTGTTGGTTGTATTTACGACAAGTGGCTGAACAGGACAGAGCAGTGTAGTCAACAGCCTGGAGGGGGTGGGGGGTGAAGTGGCTCATTTGCATTTAAAGGGCCAGCGCTCCAAACAACCTGTCTTGTGTCATTAGTCAGAAATAGGGTTGAAAATGAGACTGTGGAGTTGAATTAATGTGGAATTCAGACCCATGTATAGCATTTACAGTTTATGTAAACCACAGGGAAATATTTTAAAATGCATAATTCCATTTAAAAAAGCAAAATATCAGTGCTCTAAAAAAAACACTGAAGGAAAACAACATAATTGAAAACTGAATTCACTCTTTGCTGCGTTTCAATCCATTCACAAGTGCATTGCAGGATTTACTGGCACTAGAAAATGAAAGTCAAACTTGCATCATGACCCAGTATCACATAAGAAAAACACACTACAAGATGATTTATTGTTGGCTTCTTTCTAGTTGTGGTAACACATGGCACAACACATTGCATTACATTACAGAGCCTTTTGATCTTATTAACTTAGCGAGGTCCGCAGGGTTTCTGTTTGAAGCCACTGAGATGTAAAGCAATGGTAGCTTAAGGTTTTATTCAATTTGGCTCCTTGAGATAAGAAACTATAGATTCCCCGTCCTTTCTCCTCTCTCTGTATCTCCCTCACTGTGTCGTTCTCTCACATTGAGAGGTTCACATAAAAACACCACACAGACAAGCTATTACCAAGGTCTTTTTCATTGCCACGAGCCAGCTTTAGTACAGGCCCAGCTAATCAAGGTCCTGTCTCTCCTCTGCTTACTGTAGCACTTTTTCCCCCCGTTGAACAGGATGATATAAATTCAGGCATGTCAGACGTAGTCTCCTTTTGAATAATCTGTAGGTAGCTACAATAGAATGGATTACTTGTCCAGCCTCTTTATGTGTGGCCCTCACTCTACACAAACTGCTCTCCTGAACCTTGACTTTTATGTTTAGCCCAGACCTGTTTCCTCTATTTTGTGTCTGAACTTTCTCTGTTCTTAATGGACTAATACAACAGTTTAACCCATGAAGACCCGGAGCTGCTTTTGTGGCAGTTACAAAAATGAATTTTCCCTCTCCATTTTGCCTTTCTTAAGTGATTTAGAACCATTTATTATTGTATTGTCCTGTGGATTTTGCATTATTTAAGTGAAAATCAGGTATTTTTCTGCATTTAATTCGCTAATCATGTAGATGTTCATAAAAGCTCAGATTAAATTTGAAGGTTATTACACTAGTCAACATTTGCTAGGGATCAGGACTATAACTTTGCTCTATTCGGGGGTGTAATTCTGGAAACTTGACAGTTTATTTTCCCAGTGGAGTACAGCCTGCGGATGCGGATGGTGGCCACACACATTATTGACATCACACCGTATGTGTCTCAGAACATTCTGAGTGGTTTCAGTGAAAACAAAATTGGAAGAGTAATTGTTGTGAACTCTAATTTCTAGGGTTGTATCACCCTTTTGCCTGAAAGTGCAATAAAAATTTATGTTTTTTTTGCCTTTTGGTCCATTTTTCTTTACATGACTAGCCAAAGTACACACATAATATATGAAGTCACCCAAAATATTATACAACGTCAATTATTGTGCAAATATAAAACTGATCCCTAGCAAATGTTGACTAGTATATATTAGAAATGGAAAAAACTGGAGAAAAAGTGACTTTTGCAGTAAAATATGTCATTAACTGAACGTAATCCAAGCATCTCCATCCACTGTCACTGATCCAACTCCTTGGGTTTTACTGGTGAATCAATGTTGTAGAACAGGGGTGTCAAACTCATTTTAGTTCAGGGGCCATATTCAGCCCAATTTGATGTCAAGCAGGCCAGACCAGTAAAGTAATGACTTAATAACCTATAAATAAGGACAAATCCAAGTTTTTTGTTTGTTTGTTTGTTTTAGTAAAAAAAAAAAAAAAAAAAAAAAAAATTAAATTAAATTATGAAAATATTTACATTTTACAAAAAAGATGTGAATAATCTGAAAAAACAGAAATTTCATTTGAAAAATTAGCACAATGTTAACAATATTACACTTCAGCTTATTATTTATACATGTACATTACACACAATGTTACATAAACATTTGGTACCAGGCAGAATATTGTTAAAATTTTGGAGTTTGGAACTAAAATTTAAACTATTTCTACAGTATTACATCTCTTATTATTATTAACACAACTACAGATCACAGTGGATCCATAAATGCACAAAACATTTAGTAACAGGCAGAATATTGTTCAAATTGCACATTTGGGGTCGTTCGTCTTTGTTTTTATTTATGTATTTAGTTGCATTTTATTGTGAAGGAATGGTTTTTTTAATGTAAATATTTTCACAGTGTAATGTTATTTTTTTACTTTCACTAATTTTTCACAAGGAAAATTTGTCGTTGTCATTATTTATGGGTTATTGTGTTGTTATTTTTACTGGAGATCACATTGGTCTGTATGTGGAACCTGAACCAAAGTGATTTGGACAACCTGGACTGTTCAGGTTAATTTATGCACTTTGATCCTGTGGGCCAGAATGGAACCTTTGGTGGTCCAGATTTGGCCCCGGGGCTGCATGTTTGACACCTGTGTTGTCGAAGATGATGGTGTTTCCACGTTCACTACAGAGCCTCTGAACGTCCAAACGGGTCATATCTGATGACCATGAAGAGATGACAAACTGCATTTTACACCAATTATTTACATTGATAAGATTTGTGGACCAACAGGTATTAAACTGTTTAGATTGGTAGATGATTTTGGTCACCAGTGGCTGTTTGGGTCATTATGGGTTCAACTGTATCCATATACTTGTATATTGTTAGTAGTCTTGCACATCCAGACCTATCTCCACACTTGTTTATCCCTGCACTGGTGCTGGAGATAGATCTGGTTCCCTCTGCTAATGTTGTGGAACAGGCGTGACAGTTCTCTGGGTTTTCTGACTTGTTAAGACTGCCATTATAACAGGCTGCCTAGGTGTCTTCATGTTTTCTGAGTAAAAGTCTCACAAAATGTCTTTTTTTTTGCCAATTTTTTGCACCTTTGTTTTCAGGCAGAATTTAACTTAATATCTGGCCATTTATAACAATAATAATAATAATAATAATAATAATAATAATAATAATAATAATAATAATTCTTAAAACAGTGTGTTTTAGTAAAAAAAAAAAAAAAAAGAAAAAAAAGAAAAAGAAATGGACGTGAAGATTTTTAGCATATTTATTATCAGAAACAACTGCAAATGTCCATAACAAAACTTTTTGAGATTGCAGCAATAAACTTTCAACTATTTTACACCTGCTCAAACATGCTTTTCGGTCTTGAACATTTAGTATCCATATTATGGCATCATATCTTTTGTTATTTCCAGGCATATTTTAACCTGTGTGGAACAGTTCCTTCTACTTGTAACAGGGTCCCACATTGCTGCCGTAAAGTGTTATAAATAGTGTTAGGAGTAACATGTTACAAAAGTAATGCATTACAGTAAGAGATTACTTTTTGCTGTAACGCAGTAGTGTAAGGCATTACTAATTAATTTTCAGTAATATTTTACTCAGTACATGTTCAATAGTGCTTGTGTTACAGCACACTTTTCACCCATTATTTAATTGCTCAAATGCTCAAATGGGAAAAAAAATAAACCAGCAAGACTATAAGACCTTAAAGGTGCGGGAGACTTTCGTGACCAATTTTTCATCAAATCTGTAAAACCCCAGGCATAGTGTAAGTATCATGAATCTCTACGTCTTTCTGTGATTACTCACCTGAATCTCTTCCCTCACGGTGAACAATTTCTTTGTGCCATCCTCCATAAACAAACCATGTGTTTACAAACTGAGCTGGGGGGTAACTTGGGCATCTTCATAATTTTGTCGTGACGTGGATTGTGGGAAAGTGAGGGTTGTGCAGCCACCTGACAGCAGCAGCGAAACCATATGATATTATATGGATGAAACAAACACGACACGGATGCGGCTGAAACACGGAAACAGCTGGAGGAATATGCATAGAGGGAAAGGAGCTCCTGCCGTTTCCGCGTCGTGTCTGTAGCAGCTGCTGCTGCTAGGTGGGTGCGCGAACCTCCCTTTCCCACAATGCACGTCGCGACAAAATTCCGAAGATGCATGAGTTACCTCCCGGCTCTGTTTGTAAACACATGGTTTGTTTATGGTGGATGGCACATTGAAATTGTTCACCGTAATGCAAGAGATTCAGGTGAGTAATCACAGAAAGACTTACAGACTCATGATATTTAGGCTACGACTGAGGTTTTACAGATTTGATGAAAAACTGGTCACAAAAGTCTCCTGCACCTTTAAGGAATCAAAACTGCATCTGTAAAGTTCTATTTCCTGTTGGTGTTCAGCCAATAGGTGAAGACGGCAGAAGACAGTACATTGGTCACATGGACGTATGCTCATTACTAACCCAAACCCTGCTTTACAGAAGCTATTTAGCATGATCCCTGTGATCAGCAATGACAAGGTAAGCTAACGGTTCAATGACAAGTTAGAATTCTTCATCAGTTGCAGATTTAGCTATTTGCATCCCCTGTTTGAACATGTAAAATGTTGGGGAAATAATGCAAGCGTTCCCGCTGGGATTCAAACATTGTAGACCGTGCATTATTTTCTGAGCTATCCGTCCACATGTACTTCGGGCGCGAATGTATGCGTCCCAAGGCTGTTCTATCTCTTGTATTGGGGGTATTATGACGAGAATCTGTATGTAATGCAAAAGTAATACAGGAGTCATGTAACGCATTACAATTCTGAGACAGTAATAATGTAAAATAACAAATTACTTTTAAATAACAGTAACAAGTAATCTGTAACGTATTAGAGTTTTGAAGTAACTTGCACAAGAAGAAGAAGAATCTGTATTTTGTCAGTAGGGGTTCACATGCACATGCACCACACACTGAAATTTGTCTTCTGCCTCTCACTAGATCATGCATGCATGCATGACACATTGCATGGTAGAAGCAGTGGGCCCACCATATCAGGCGCCCGGGGAGTAAATGGGAGGTTAAATGCCTCGCTCAAGGGCACATCAGCCAACCACTCTCCGCCAGCCCAGGGAATCAAACCCATCGGTCACAAGCCGTCTCTCCAGTCATCTAGGCCGTGGCTGCCCTACAACACTGGTTTTAAAGTGTCAGAAAGCTCGGGATGTCAGCTTCTGCTGTAATTTTTTTTTTTTTACTCTTTTTATTGAAATTAGAACAATGACAGTATAAAAGAAATGTCTTATATAGTATCCAATATATGTGTGTCAGAACAAGAACATTACACCCACACTCACGTGTACACATACACAAAGAAAGAAAAAAAAAAAAAAAAAAAGGGAGGAGGCCTACTTACTTAACCTGAAGTAATCTATAAAGGGCTGCCAAATTGAATAAAATAACTCTACATTATCTTTAGTGACGGTTTGATTTTCTCCAAAAGTAAGTGTTGCATAATGTCTTTCATCAGAGCCTAATGAGTTGGAAGATTTTTGTTCTTCCAGTTTAACAGAATTAGGCGTCTGGCCAGTAGTGTCACAAACTTCAAAACGACACTCTGTTTAGTCGTGATGTGATGTTCACGAACGAATCGAATCTTTTGAACGGCTCTTTGAAATGAACGATGGGAACTGAGTCTTTGTAAAGAGCCGTTCTTTTTTTTTTTTTTTTTTTTTTTTTTGATTAATAACAGTGATTAATCACTGTTGTGTTTTGTGCAATTTTTTCCAATGTTTACACACATTTATTGTTCTTGTTCTGAGGGAAAATGCACTACAGTTGTTAAGGCATTTGCAGTATTTAAGTAATTGCAATGATAAACCGCTTTTGTGTTTTGTGCATTTTTTTCTGTATGTTTACCAACATACTATTCTTGTTCTGAGAATTGCACTATAGTTCAGGTATTTAAGGAATTGCAGTGATTAATCACTGTTGTGTTTTGTGCAATTTTTTCCATATGTTTACACACATTTATTGTTCTTGTTTTGAGGAGAATAAAATGTTATTTCATAAGAAAATGTTTTATTTTCTTTTCCATTTTTAGCCTACAGACTAGTCCACATAATGTACCGTGATGTTTTTGGTCAAATTCCAGCATTTGCCTAATGTCACCTCTCATGTCATGTATTTAGCCCACACATTTTAACTAACTATTCTTTTTTACAGTAAGATCATTTTAACTGCCGCGCCAATTAAACACCTCTAAAATGTAATGCCAATCATCACATGTAGCCTATCTAGTCATTAAAACATTGGTGTTTCAAAATAATGCAAAAAACATAAAAGAGCCAGTCTTTTGAACGGCTCTTTTCAGTGAACGGCTCCTGATTGAACGGCTCCCTTCAAAGAGCCAAAAGTCCCATCACTACTGTTTAGTATCAAGGTCCACTCCTGTTGGTTCCACACTGAACATTATTGTTATTGGGTTTGGAGGGATCTGTCTATTAAAAATCTTAGACAAGGTCTGTCAGTCCAATAGGTGGTGATGTTGGGGCATGTCCAAAATGTGTGTGCCAGTGAAGCCGAGCTGCGGCCACAACGATCGCAAAGGGGGTCCACTCCAGAGAACATCCTGGACATCTTCAATTTAGACAGATGCAACCTGTGCAAGATTATAAACTGCAGCAGTTCATGTCTACAACAGATAGAAGAGGAGTGGACTCGTTCCTGTGCTTTAGTCCATTGACTCTCAGTAACGGTTTCATCTAGGTCATTAGACCAGGCTTCTTTTAGGTCACAGGTGTCAAACGTGTGGCCCGGGGGCTAAATCCGGCCCGCCAAAGGGTCCAATCTGGCCCGTAGGATGAAATTATGAAATGCAAAAATTACACTGAAGAAATTAACAGTCAATAGTGTCAAAATCATTTTATTTCAGGTTCCATACATACACATAAGAACCAGTTAGATCTCAACTGGGTCAGACCAGAAAAATACTGTTATAATAACCTATAAACACGAAAATGTTTACATTAACAAACTATCCTTTTACAAAAAAATGTGAATAACCTGAATAAACATGAACAACGTGAAATGTCTTGGCGAAAGCAAATGCAATTTTATCAATATTATACCTGTTACTAAATGTTTTGTGTATTTGTAATTGTAATGTAAGTTGTAATGCACATGTGTAAATGATAAACTGATGCAGAATATTGTTAAAACTGCACTTGTTTTTCTTACAACATTTCAAGTTGTTCACATTATTTAGATTTTTAAGGAAACGATGTCAATATAAATATTATCATAATGTAATTTTACTTTTTTCATTGGTATTATTTTACCGGTCTGGCCCACTTGAGATCATATTGGGGTGAATGTAGCCCCTGAACTAAAATGAGTTTGACACCCCTGTTTTAGGTGGTCCAAAGTGGCAGTTTTTGCTGTAATTTGAATGCTGTAAAGTGCAAAATGCGGCGCCACAGAGACTGCTGTTGTTAAAGGGTTAAATAAATCGCCATCATCTTGGACAGGACATACAGTACTGACAGTATCTTCTATCAGGAGAGAGTTGTTTAGATGGAACATACATATGAGGAAGCATGTGATGGTATTAAAATGACTAAATCCCTACAAAAGAAAACAGCACATGAAAAGACGTGCATTTTCAGCATATAGTTGCAGCTCAGAAGATGTTGTTCTTTCATATGGCGAGGTGGATTTTTAAAAGGGTAACACACAGATATAGTGGAAAAAAAAGAGAATACCATCTGAAATCCAGCCAGGCTATACTGTTAAAATAAACCGCATTAAATTCAAGAATAAAGAACTGCATGATTAGAGCGGGTATAGTCATAGCTTTACAACTGCCTGTGCCTTTAATGGAGCACATGAAAAAAAAAAAAGGGTTAAGTTCACAAAAATCAGCAAATAGGGGCCGGTAGATGAGCTCCACTGCTTCTAATGACAGCATCATCTATCTCTGTCATTTAAGAGCTCAGGGAGAAGAAGGCTTGAATCATTCTCAAGTTAGCCCCAGATGGCAAAACCGAGCTCAGAGTACAGTAGGAGTCTTGTTCTCTGCGTATGTGGGGGGAAAACTGAGACAGAAATATGGAAAAAATAAACAAAATAAAGACACAAGGTTGTTATTACAGCAGTAAAAGAAAACTGAAATTTGGATGTTTAACAGCAAAGCATAGAGGATATATAGAAGTGTGGGTTTTGAATAAATGCTTTCTGCAGCATGATTTGGCATGCTTTTTAATCTTGTTAAATCTTCAAATAGGCCATCTGAATGAGAAAAAGTATACAATGTTATACGGGCATTCTAGTGGTATTTCCACTGTCAATCATCCGAACAGCGTACAATCTGTATACAAAATAGACACTCCCAATGTCATGACAGAGCTGACGAGGAGTTCATTTATTCCACTTGAGTATTTGGTTATGAATATAATTTAGACCGGAAAAAATACTTTGGAGGCATTATGAAACCGTCCACTTCTGAGAGTGTTATTACATTGTTTTCTGTCGTCTTTATTCAAGTTCTGTATTACAAGCAGATAGGGAGAGGCAGAAAGAGAGAGTTGACCTCTTGCTATTGTGGGTGGGCATTACCATATCGAGAGGTGGTTGACAGGTACAAAAGGCTTCAGCTTGCTCCAAAAAAGTCGATTAGATATTGAAAAAGCGACAACACTCTACTATGTAAGTGGATATTACAAGCCAAAAAACATTTTCCCGTAAGAGCGTAATATGTCGCACAATTATACAAACGGTAGTGGTCTATTTCCGAGCCGAAGCCAGAGGAAGAGACAGACAAAAGCGAGTGGGAAAAAAAAACAAAACAAAAAAAACAGTGCACAACAACAGACTTTTATTTATCTGTATATAACAATAACAGGAAGATTGCACACAGCATGACCAATCCCATCATCACTCGTCTCCAACCATTCGTCTAGATTTACAGTCAACACGACCTGATAAGTGAAGCACCCGTGTGTCAGCAAACAATTTTATTGAAGAACAAATACTCAGGGTGTGCCATAAAAGAACCAGCAACATGAGGGACTGTCATCACCGTGCCCTGCTGGTGCCGTCACATCAGTCACGTAGAACCGCCTAGAAAACGTGTTAAAATATACAAATTATATTGACAAAAAACACATACGTGAGTGTCAAGGTTAGGTTTTTTTTTGTTGTTGTGCCAGCGCAGGTTACCATCAGCTGTTTGAAGAGCACTATTAGATATATTAGCGATGAATAATGAGAACAGGCTAAACCTTTTCAATCGCTTTTCCTTCTTCCATCTGTTTCTCCACAGTGAGGAGGAGGCAGCATCAGTCATGCATTAAATCAACGTCTCATGCTCTTGTGTTAGTGGAAGTTTAAAAGACTTGTGTAGGTGTAAGGTCACTGACACTGAACATCACACGTCTGGGAAAACACCTTACAAGTCATTCAATCAATAACTTGCTCACTTATCCTTTTTTTTTTGTGTTAGTTTTCTTTTTACAGCAACAGACTTAACAAGAAGTGACAGGTATCGTGTGTCCCTCATGTATTGAACATCCAGTGTAGTTTGGTGTCATTCGGTGCATTTCTAGTGAGAGGTCCACTGCTGTAGCTCGTGAGTTTGTCTTATAGAGGTAGAGTCCTCAAGGATAAGCAGACAGATGTACCAACAGACTGACAGACAGACTGGTGCCAGCCTATACCCTCACCTTTTTGGCACAACAGGAGGAGGACAGGATTTTCAAGTCACTCTCTTTGTGGGATAACTGTTTCATATGGCTCCACTGTTGTGCAAGTTACTTCCAAACTGTAATATATTACAGATTACTTGTTACTAGAGTCATTTTGCTAAACCCACTTTTATTAGTCTTTGGTACATTTATTTGTGTAACGGCTAAAATTTACTTTGGGGGTCAAATGAGTGGTCATTTTTGTAAAAAAAAAAAAAAAAAGTTGTAAGAAATGCATAGAACAGTGTTGAAATAATGCTAATACATTTGTGCACAGACTACTGATATTATTTGACAGTGGAAGCTATATTTTCAGAAATATTGGATTTTGAATAGCATGTGTATGTGAAAACTTTTGCTGGTGGACGGACGTGACATTACCTATGATGATCTGGTCATAAACTTATATACTTACTATTGCTAATTCTCCTCTTATTCATAAATGTTAGTATTGTGGATCTAAAACAATAACAGCTGACACAAAAACACAAAATGTGGCAGTGGACGGATGTGACATGGTTGTTACGGATCCCATCATACTGATGCTCGGCAGCCATGTCACCGTTTCCACAAATGATCCCTGTGCAAAAACTAGTATCATAATTATTTATTGTATAGTTTATCATCATACTGAAGAGTAAATAACAATATAGAATTGTTATTTCTTTATAAAAATGCTTATTATTAGAAAACTGTTGATTTAAGAAGTGACTTGTGACATTCTTAATGTATGTATTGGCGTAACATAAGCAGGATGGATCAGCACCATCCTCCATATTGCAACCTGTAAAAATAAAACATGTGATATGTAGTATATAATCTTGTAAGAAAAACTGGGGAATCTAAAAAAAAATAGAATATTTGTTTTTCAGGTAAACTCAGTTCAAATATAACTTGGCCATTTGTGACATGAAAATATAGCATTAATTGTGATGAAATTGGACATTTTTGACCTGAAAACACAGTTCATATGACCATCAACATGTTGCAACAGAGGTGAAATCCTGTAAATTTGCATAACTTGCATTTACC